>NW_022280065.1:3224698-3225821 GCF_004355925.1 Anarrhichthys ocellatus | reverse complement strand
GTGTGTGTGTGTGTGTGTGTGTGTGTGTGTGTGTGTGTGTGTGTGTGGGTGTGTGTGTGTGTGTGTGCGTGTGTATGTGTGTGTGGTGTCATCACACCTGCCTCTGTACATCCCCCAGTTTTGTCTTTCGTGAGGGAGGTTGATGTATTGGTTGTTGTGCTTTCTCCTCAGAGACATACAGTGACTTATTCCTGGCACACGCACTTTGATCACCACACAAGTCTGTGTGTGTTTGTTTAGTTTTTCCGACATGATGCAACACTAGCTTTTATGGTCCAACAAACACTCTTAGGGTGCTAAAGCTTTAGCAGGCATCTTTGTGATCTAATTAAATACTGGACACACAGAGCTGAAACTGCCATCAGCCCTTTTGTTACACATTGGTAAGTTAATCAAGAGGCTCATTTGGCAAATAATCAGTTTGCCTTTGAACAAAGAGAAGATTGTGGCAATAGAATGTTTTATTTGTCTCGTTTTTTCCCTCTGTTGTTATTCTTTTATCCCACGGTGTTACGTTTCCCCTTCTCTCTTTTCTTTTTCATTTCCTTTCATTTCAATTTTTCTCCTCTCCTCTTGTCCCAACTCCTTCCCTCTCCCCTCAAATTTCCTTTCCTTTCTTCTCTTCTGTCATTTTCTTGTTTCTCCTTTCCTTTCCTATCCTTTTCTCCCTCTCCTGATCTCCTCTCTTTTTTGTTTCCTTTCCTCTTTGCGTCTCTCCTCTCCTCTCCTCTCCTTTCTTTCCCTCACCCTTCTCTTTTTTTCCTCTCCTCTCCTCTCATTTCGTTTTTTCTTTTATTTCCTTTCATGTCCTCTTTATTTATCTTCTTTATTCCTCTTCTTCTTTGCTTTTCATCATCTCTGCCATTGTTTCTTTGTAGTACAATCTTAGGTTTGCTCCCCTCCCATATAGTCGTCATCACCACAGGCTCTAAGTGCTGGAACAGCTGGAGCAAATATTGCCAAACGCAAGAGAAATGCTCCTATTGGGGCGTTTCTGAGTGTGTCTGTGAACAAGATAGCTAAAGAAAGAAAGAGAGAGAGACGCTAAGGGAGGATATATGAATGCAAGTCTGCCAATGTCCCTAGTGTGTGTGTGTTTGTGTGTGTGTGTGCGTAGGTGTGT
>NW_022280065.1:3222462-3224688 GCF_004355925.1 Anarrhichthys ocellatus | reverse complement strand
GTGTGTGTGTGTGTGTGTGTGTGTGTGTGTGTGTGTGTGTGTGTGCGCGTGTGTGTGTGCGTGTGAGGGTACTGACCCACTTTGTCTGCCATGCAGCAGCAGCTTGTGCAACAGAGCAGGATGTGCATTTTTTAACAGCAACAGTCTCCTGTGCTCTGCACCGAACACACACCACCACAGTGTGTGTGTGTGTGTGTGTGTGTGTGTGTGTGTGTGTGTGTGCAGCCAGAATGATCAAGTCCATCAACACATATAAATATATATGCAACACTAACTACAGCTGTTTGAAAAAAATATCCTTCACATACACCAAAAATATACATTACATTTCATTATATAATTTTATTAATAAACATTTTTCTTTTTTACATTTGATGTGTTTTTGATGTATTCTCTTGATTTGACACAATATGCACACCAACTGATTTGGCATTTGTCATCGGTTTCTGGATTTGGCTGAAGTTGTATGATGTGAACTTGATTATTTAGATTTGTTTTAGATTATTTGTGTATTTTGCATTGACCTGCATATTTACATATTTGCACTCAAGCATGTGGAAAATTTGACATTTGACAAATTTGTATATTATGCCATATGCCTTACACCTGTGATATGTCCACTTAAATTTAGTTTGAGCTTGTGACAATAAGTATCCTCCTTAATGCTTGATAAGTATAAAGCTGTAGTCATAAATAATTATGAACATGTTTTTGCACCATTCAGGCTGGTTTTAGGGTTGTTTGTGAGGCAGGCAGAGATGCATGACACAGCACCATGCAGCAGCATATTTAGGGTTTAACTGAAAAACTAAATGACTTTAATGTATAAAGTCACTTCTACAGTTTGTAGAAATAAACACTTCAACAATTATAGTGCCACCTTGTATGTGATCACACTTTCTTCATGATTCCCTCACTTCGTTTTTCTTGCTAGATCTATCTTTTTCTCAACAGGTCATTTTTTGTGCCGAAATAAAGCACAATCAAAAATTGTGCAACCATCATTCACTTTAAACACTAAGGAAGCACATGTCTAAAGAATAGTAACAAGGAGTGACAAAAATGAAGATACACAATACATGTCAAAATGACGACATCCAATGAAAACTATATTTTTAAAGCACCTTTAAAACAATGCTACAAAGTGCTTTACAGCAGAAAAAACAAAATAGATATTGCATTGAAAAATTCAACAAGTACAGCACCTACATGCATGTAAAGAAACATGAATGCACGCATAATATACCCAAACATATGAATACATGCACACACACACACACACACAGAGAGAGGGAGAGAGGGAGAGACAGAAAGAGAGAGAGAGGCTCTAGGAAATGAGCTAATAACACACTGAGTCATCAAGTGAGGATTCATCTTCTGTTCTCTTCTTCTCTTCCACTCCAGTAATGGTAATATCATGTATATTCTATGAGAGATAAAAGCAAAGGGGAGAAACAATAGGCCAATTGGTTTGACTCTACATATACTGCATATATATAAGTGTGTGTGTGTGAGTGTGTGAGTGTGTCTATGTGAGAAAGAGAGAGAGAGAGAAAGCATTAAGGCAAACAGAAGGCTAATGGTTTTCCTTTAATAAACCACTGTACCACTCTTGGATGATTTGCCTTCACACACATACAGACAGCCATGACTAAGATTCGCTTGGGAATGAACACAACAATAAACACAGAGGAGAGGAGAGGAGCGAGTGGACAGACCATCAGATACCCTGAGGTGTTATTTCATGCACTTGCATCATTCATCTCTCCTGTCCGGGGAGCTGTATGTGCGTTCATTTTTTACTCATTTGTTATCATATTCTTCCATGCATGCATGTGTGTGTAAGCACTTTTATGAGATTGTTTTTATGTCACAGGTGTCAGTTCGTGCACACCTGTTTCTCTTACATCCCTGACTCTCTTTTCCAACACCACATCATTATTTCCTAGGTGGTCTCTTTCTTCCCCCCGATCATATCAGTCCTTCAAACAAATGTGTAATTTGTATTTCTCGTGTGCATCCATCACAAATTATTTTGTCTTTTAATAAGCTTGTCAATTTGTATGTCTATTTTACTCGGTCACATTTTGTTTCTGTATATACACTAACACTTTCACCTCAGCCATGCAGGCTGCGATTTATATATTTTTGAGAAATAGGTGGGTGGGAACGTACTATTTGTGTGTGTGTGTGTGTGTGTGTGTGTGTGTGTGTGTGTGTGTGTGT
>NW_022280065.1:3220931-3222452 GCF_004355925.1 Anarrhichthys ocellatus | reverse complement strand
TGTGTGTGTGTGTGTGTGTGTGTGTGTGTGTGTGTGTGTGTGTGTGTTTAAAGGAGAAATAAATGCAATGAGAAATGCATTGATAGTACGGTGGGTTCATTCTAAGATGAACCTGGACGTAACTTAAACCGACTGTAATGGATTAAATCTAGTGGATAGTTACACTTTGGGTAATAACTTGAACTTTCACCTTTTCTCTCCATGTTGTGTGATAATATGGTTAAACTCAGTGTTAGCAGAGTTCTTGTGTGTACAAGGGTAAACATATCTGATAGGAATATGTATATTAATAATGTTTATTTAGCCTAATAACTAGATAAACAGTTGCTGGCATTGGAGCATTCAATTCAATCTTACCCTGATTAGAACGGTTGATAACCACTGAAAAAAATGATCCCGTTTGTTTACAGTAACCTGTTTTGGTTTTATTTCTATTTTTCCTCTTCCTGTCTGACATGCACTGTGATTGGTAGTGCTGGGATGTTGTCTACAGGCTAATAGTATTCATGTTATTAATTATCAATGAAGATGAGAGATAACGACAAATGGAAAATTACGATTTGATTAGAGGCTGTCGGCTAAAAAGATGTCTAAAAACATTCATTTAAATAGAAAAGAGGTTTTTCCCTGAATTTTACTTTATAAGATGCTCCTGAACCTAAATGAACAAGTACACAACAAAACCTTCTCTCTCTCACACACACACACACACACACACACACACACACACACACACACACACACACACACACAGTAGTAGATGCCCGACCTTGCATGAGGTTTGGTAAAAAGTAGATAAAATAATAATGCAAGGTTCTTTGTTGTGAACTTGATTTTTCAAGATTCCTTTTCTCACCAAGTCACCTTAAAACTTATCTTAGCTGACAAATACTTCATGGACAGACAAAGAGATTATTTTGGGAGGAATTTACTTGTCTTGTTACTGGTTGCTTGGGTCTGGTTGGGATCCATTGTTTTTTAGGGCATGTAAAACCCAGTGAGACAGTGTTGTGTGATGAAGCTTCACAAAGGAAGTTGACTTCACATCTTTTTTGTGGCTATAGAGTGTCAGTTACATCTGAACTCATGCAACCTTTACATCACTCCAGTCATGAGACTCATAATTCAGCAGTTGTCCAGCAAACACGACCCCAGTACAAGCAGAACTTGTTATGAGAGCAGTGTAGAGCAGCGGCCGTGTACCCAGCCCGACTATTTCAACAAAGCGGAGAGATGCTGGGCTAACAACACACAGAGCAACCTCATTCTCTGCTCAGGTAGACATTACTTCACTAAGTCTTTACATAGCAAATAGTTTTTATGATGCTTTATTAATGCTCTGAATGTTGTATTTTGCACCTTCAAATCTGAATTTGAGACTTCTTTTCAATCACATCTTAATTTTCTCCTGTTGTCAACTTATTAAAATACAACTTTATGGTGCTAATTTATTCTATCCATTATCCTACCAACAGTGTTTGTGTGTGTGTGTGTGTGTGTGTGTGTGTGTGTGTGTGTGTG
>NW_022280065.1:3215664-3215931 GCF_004355925.1 Anarrhichthys ocellatus | reverse complement strand
ATATACTTCTGTGTGTGTGTGTGTGTGTGTGTGTGTGTGTGTGTGTGTATGTCGTTGTGTCAGCTGTTTTGTGCCTGTTAAGCCAGAGTTACAGTTTCCAAGTTGGCTTGGGAACAGTATGTTAGCTAGCTCAGGGACGAGGACGTGCTGAAAAATCATTACACAGGATATCGGGTTAAAGGGAGAAATCAGGTTTAGGTTAAGTTTCGTCATTCTTTACTTACTGCTTTAATTACTCTATTAGTCATTTGTTTATGCTGTTTAGGA
>NW_022280065.1:3203651-3215654 GCF_004355925.1 Anarrhichthys ocellatus | reverse complement strand
AAGTCAAATTGGCGTAAACGTTACAGCTACATGCGATAATACGTGACTCACATCCATACTAGCCAACTTTACAGAGATGCATCTTCAACATACAAAACAAAGAGCCAGTTATACTTTCCTGAAGCTCATAGTTAAACAAATTCCTGCTGACTCATCATAAATCAAAACACTGTCGTGGCCTCCAGAGGAAACAGTGGCAGCAGTAGCCTCAGAGCTTTTTCCCCTGAGCAGATCAATATCATTGTAATGAATTGTACTCAAACACACACAGGTATTTTTCATTATTACCGTTCCATGTTGCTTTTTGAAGTGTAACAGAGTCTACCAGCAAGCCAATTTAGCTGATGGGAATAAAAACCAAACAAGGAAACATTTTCAATGCTCTCCACTGATTTGAATCTGGATTTGTGCAAGGTTAAAAGGAAAGAGTCGGAGAGGTGTGTGTGTGTGTGTGTGTGTGTGTGAGAGAGAGAGAGAGAGAGAGAGAGGGTGTGTGTGCCATGTGCAGAATCAGCAACGTGTGTACGTGCAGGTGTGTTGTCACGTGTGTGTGTGTGTGTGTCTGAGGAGGCTCGAGGGGATGTAGCAGCAGTTTCCTACTTCTCTCCGTCACTTCCTAAAAAATCAATTCCAGCTGCTGCAGAGCTTCTTTCTCCTCTTCCTGTCCTTTCTCTTTTGCCTTCTAACCATTCCTCCTCTCTCTCTACTGTCATCCACATTCATACTCTCTCTCCTTGATTTGAAAGAAAGAGCCTGAGACAGTTTGATAAATAATCTGACAGTACATAACATTTTCTTCAGCCAACCAAAAGACTATAAGTCAGTGTTTTAGTCATTGATCTCAAAAGCCTGTTTACGGCGATCATGGCACTGATCATTTAACTACATATGAACCTGGTGCTTTTCATCCTGAAGCTAGAAACACATTGGAAGTCTATGAAAATACTTGGCAGGCTTTTCAAATTGTTTGCAAACTGGGAACGTATCCTGGTGAACCTCTTAAAAGAGCACTCCACAGAATTAGCATGATGGAGAGTTTAAACAACAAGTATTAATTCCACACGATCTTCACCATTGTCAAGTCGGACCCTGATTGTGACTAACACTTCATGAGACCCATCTCGCACAGTCCGAACTTCTGAATTGATTTGCAATCTTTAGGCGACTTTACAGATATTTTACAACTGAAGTGTTTTGAAATCTTTGTCTTCCTCTGTCCCCCTTTTTCACTGTTCCTGCTCTCTCGCAGCATGGCTGTTATAAAGTGAGTTTCCATCCAGATGGTCTGTGTGGAGTGATGAAAGTAGCATTATATCAAATTGATGCACATGGCAAACGTAAATATATAATATTTCAGCGATATTTTATCACATTTTCAACATAGTGTAGGTATTGTAATGCTATAATCTCAGAGTACCCTCTTCTTTTGCAATGGTTTAATGGCACGCGGCTAGCTTAATAGCGCTGCTGCGTTTATCTTTTCATGGAAAACTTGTTTAACTTTCTGCTGCTGCGGTTCCTGATTTAGCAGGGTAACATTTGCTGCTCTCATTTGACATAGGCCATGAACAACAACATAACAAAAATACAAATATGTGGCAACATGTTTGACTGGTTTTCTATTTAAGTCTGACTTTGCGGCAGACGCACAGCCTGAGAGTCAAGTCCTGCTGCAGGCTGTTTCTTCAGCAAAGGTCAGAGGTTGCTGCACAAGCCACACAGGTGGACTCTGTAATATTTGATACATCTTTACACACACAAACATTTAAACACATTTAGAACTACAGCAGCATAGCAAGGTGATAAGGGAAAAAAGTCAGAGGGGGTTAATTTATGAATCGGTAGGATGTGGTAATGGCAGATAGATTCACAGACATGACATGGATGATAGAGCAATAGACATTTTTATTTGAATAAATTGTAACTGACAGGTGTAATTTTTTTTTCTACTTGCATTTATCAAGCTCTTTTAGAGGCAATTTAAATCCCAATGAAGTCCATCTTCCTAAGTACACACACACACACACACACACACACACACATAGTGAGGTGTATTGGCAACATACATCTTCATTAGTGTCCAGTTATCTCTGCTCTGCTCACACTTTGTGGCTCCAGTTTCTTTGTTTCTCTTATTATTAACACTCTGTCATATTTGGGCATAATGACTGAGAGGCGCTCAGAGGATTGTTTTGTCATAGTTCCAGTTAATCATGGTTATGCTTGCTTAACCTCACACAGGAAACATTCTGCAGAGAGCAAGAAAGAGAGAGGCACGAAATGACAAATAGGACTGAATTACCATTTTATTGCAATGAGTAAAATTGATGGCAACAATTCTTCCTGACTGATGCTGAGGTTAAAGTCTGATAGTCAGGTACAAAACAATAAATAAATATGATCCTTTATTATTTAAAAAAAGACATTGTTTGTAAATATAATGTAAAACTTCATATTTTTTTTGAAACGTCATTCACTTTATTGCCATTTCACTCCTAACCACCAATGTCAACCTGTTGGTGGCGCTAAATAAAAAGTCGGGAGACATCCAAAGTCAGAAGAAGTCATCATCTGGGAACCATGAATGTCCAAAAGTATCCCCAAATAAATATATCCAATATTACAAAAAATTTGAATTGAATCCGAATATTATAATTTAATTTCTGACAGAGGGGAGAAAGCTCTTAGATTTAAAGATTTAAAAAATGGGAAACTCCAGGACTTACAACTATTAAATTCATAAAAACAAATTGAAGAATGAGCTAAACATGGGAAGCATGTTCCAATCATTGCAAATTATCTAACTAACATATTCAGAGATTAGACATGAGAGAGGCAGCTAACCTGAGAGATACAACAGGTAAATAGGTTTCATGCTGCAAGATACTGAAGTAATTACATTAATACTTTGAAATTTAGTCACACACTAGTTGCTCCATAATTGATATTCCAGCAATTCAAAATGCAAATCGGCTGCTGGATTTTTTTTTCAATTCCAAAATTGATAATAAGTTTTGAAAGTCATTGTTATTGATGAACGACTCTATCAGCCTCATTCAGTGATTTATAGTTCCAGTTTTTTGCTTTTGGGGCTTTGAAATTGTATTTTCCCTGTAAATATTCAGCTCACGCTGTGTGTCTGAATGTTTTGACATCTCACTCCTGAGTTGTTTTGCCTTCAAGACAGATTAGTGGGCCAGTGATTTGAAAACAACCACAATGACCCCGGTGAATAAGTTCAAGTACTTTGATGAAATCTATTTGATTACAGTCATTCTTCTCCACGGCCTCTTTGTTTTATGAACACCTCCTCGGATACTGTTTAATCGGAAGCCGCTGTATTTAGCAGCCATTTGTCAACAAAACGCTCCCTCCTACTGTTCACTGCTGCACACATTTCCTCTTTATCACAGTACAATGTCGTGAACTGAGCTCAGATTTGTCTTGGATGGGGTCTTTACTCAGTCAACCAAAGGCTAACTTGCTAATTAGATCTCAGGCTACCTGCTGTGTTTGCCCTTGAGGAAGGCAGCGGGTTTAATACCAGGGAGTTACTGCAGATTTTTGGGCAATGAATATGTGTTTGACTCTGTAAGTGTGTGTCGATGTGTGCATGAATGGCTTCCTGCATAGATGCATGTATAGCACTGCAAACTTCAACCTTAAACAATAAACACGTAGTTGAATCAGCACCTCTCTGAAAGCTTGAACAAAAACGAAACATTGATATCTGGTAGATCTGTTGTCGTGGATTGTAATAGATTATATTGGACCTAACAAGGTGACCAGGGAGTTTAAACTAACAGTAAAATGACCGAGTTGCTTATTGGAGGACATCTGTAATAAAACTGGGAGATGATGAACAGGAGTGAGGAGGAGAAAAACATGATGTGCAACATTCATTGAAATAGCTTCTGTCAAAAGCAAAATAATAGTGTTATAATTATAATGTTTTTGCCACTTTGGTGAAACACCACCTGTACTGTCAGACTAATGTAGGCTACTTTAAAACACATACAAAACTAAGTTACAGCAATAAATAATGCACAACTGTATGCTTGTATGTCAATCCTGCTGTCTACAGGTTGAATTGGATGCTGTCAGATTGCAGTTTTTTTTAAATTTAAATTGGATTTATTATTTGAACTCTACAGTAGTCCTCAGTTCCATAGTACTGTGCTTTTAAGCAGATTCGTATTATGTAGTAGCATTGAGTGTGTTGTGTTTGTGTCTTCAGAAAGTGACTTAATTAATTTAAAAAAGTAATTACACACACTTGAGATGGTCGATCCAACACACAAATGGAGAAGCTGTTCACAGCTGCAAGAAAATGAAATGAATTGTAGATGGTGGTGAAACAATTCCAGAGAGATCCCAAAAGAAAACCAAAATAAGATACAAAATGTAATATTACATATTTGTGACATTTATTTGGCAGTGCTGGTTACACTCTTTGATTTTGTGTGTGCTTACTTAAAGACATTATTATTGTTATCAATGTGAAGATGAGAAGAAAAATCTGAAGTCAGTTTTTTTAATCCTCTGCCTGTGTGTTCATCCTGACCCACAGCGCTCTCTTCACACACACGTCACCTCCAGAGAAAAAGGTCTTCGACATACCCGGCCTGTCTCCTAACATGATGCAGCTCATCATTGAGTTTGCATACACCGGCTCTGTTTCTGTGACGGGGAAAAACGTGCAGGAGCTGCTGCTGGCAGCCGGTCAGCTCAACATAATGGGCGTGGTGCAAACTTGCTGCGACTTCCTGGGGGAGCAGCTCTGCCCAGAGAACTGCATCGGCATCTTTCAGTTCACCGGCATCTGCTTCGCCACCGAACTGCAGCACAAGGCCTACCGCTACATCATTGATCACTTTGAGAAGGTTGTTTTCTCTGAAGAGTTCCTGCAGCTCTCGGTGCAGCAACTCACCGACATCCTCGGTAGAAATGACCTCAATGTGAGAAAAGAGAGCATTGCGTTTGAGGCCGTCCTTCGCTGAATCGCCCATGTACCCGAAGAACGAAAAGCACACATCGCAGTACTCTTGTCTAAGGTATGATAACTTCCTGTCACCAGATGTTGTTTAGACTTACATCTTCTGCATTCTGATGGTGTTATCCTAATTGCAATCAAGTTAATTAAATCACCTGAATCAAATTAAGGTTAATCCCAAATCCAAATCTAGTTTAAAGGGGCTTTCATTCAGTTTGTGTTCAAGCCTGGTAGCTTTTTTTGGTAACTGACATCCTACATCATTAACACTACATGGACCACCAAGGCAAAATGAGATTGATTTATCTACCTTCTCTAGTGTTACGAAGAGCTCGCAAAGAAATTAGTTGAGACTGCAACTTGTAGATCATCATGGTCACAACATTTTACTATTTTTGAATTGTTTAAAAGGAAAACGATTCACACAACAAAGAAACCGCACCGGTTGTTAAGTATGCACCAGAGTCCGATTCACAGCTTTCTTGGCAGCCCAAGCTGAACTAAACACGCAAATGCATCCCAGTTCGTTTCAATCACACCAGAACAGGTCAAGAGTGAAAGCACCCCATGTTTGGGAGGCTGAAATTGCTGTTTAAGAGTAACTCAAGACTGAAACTGAAAATGAAGTCTGTCTTAGATCAGCCAATAAACATTGTTCCTTAAAGCAATACATGCTAGCATTGTGAAAGGAGACTGGTTATGCTCTATAATGGGCTACTGTCAATGAAAGACCAAAACCAAACAATACGTTAATCCTACCATCAAATATTGTCTGTGTATCCAAGGCCAGATATAGCTTTTTCCTCTGAGTTTTTTGTTAAAGTATTCAACCATGGTCTGTTATTAAAGATTTATGTCTTCAGTAGGAACAAATGGGCTTGGTGCCCCAGTCAGGCTAAGAGAATCTGAGTATTCAGAGACAGACTAACACATGGTTGGTTTTGAGCTTTTAAAGGAATTTATTGACAATAACAAAAATATAGAATGTCACCAGTCTAAAGGTTTTGAATATTCAACAAAAAAAGAGCGAATATTAGTCACAGCTAAAATAATTATAAAAAGCTACAGAGGTCTGGACACTGGACTCAAGTACAATCCTGTTTTGTCTGTGTAGGTTCGACTGGCCTTGATGAGTATGGAGTACATGAGGATCAATGTGATGTCCAATGAGCTGGTGACAAACAACATAAAGTGCCGGCCCATGGTCAGGAAAGCTATTGGAACCATATGTCACTTCATGAGAAACAGACGCTCTCATCTCTGCAACCATCTCGCCCGTCCTCGCCTGCCTAATGCCGTCCTGTTTGCCATTGGAGGCTGGAGTATCAACAATTCAACTAACTTCATTGAGGCATACAATGTCCGCACTGACTGCTGCATCAACATGACAAACCATCCCGAGCATCCTCGTGCCTATCACGGCACTGCCTTCCTCAATGGGAGCATCTACTGTGTTGGTGGCTTTGACGGTGTGGAGGATTTAAACAGCGTACGCAGGTTTGACCTGGCAACACACACCTGGCATGAGGTGGCATCCATGAACCACCGCCGCAGCTATGTGAGCGTCACTGTGCTGGACGAGTGCATCTATACCATGGGAGGTTATGATGGGCACGCACGACTCTGCACTGCAGAGCGCTACAGGTCCGAGACCAACCAGCGGAGTCTTATTGCACCAATGCAAGAGCATAGGAGCGATGCCAGCAGCACAACACTCCACAACAAGGTGGGTGAAGTGAAATAGCATCTGGGAGTAATTCAAGAGCAACAGAGTAGCATGATAGGGACTGGAACATTGCTAATTTGATTGTCTACCTGTTTGAAACAAGACTGCAATGTTGTAAAAAGAACCAAATTGTAAGATAAAAGTCAAGTTACACAATTAGTGGTTCTGTTTGACCTTTTGAGGTCGTGTTGAAGTAAATGGAATAATTGGCCAGAGGGTAGTGTCATACTAAAGGTCTTCAGCAACCTAAACGCTATGGGAATTTCATGATGTTGTGTGCATGGAAGTGATAAGAGATGTGTGTGGCACTATTACATAGTCACTGTAGTTCATTTGTATGAGGATGGTGTAAGTAGAAAGGTCAACATGTTAAACATTTAACACATTTGACTACTTATTATATGTATGGCACTGACATAGACCTAACTAATCACATTTTAAACAGTTTGATTATAGCTTATCTTAGGTTTGTAATAATGATAATAATTTAAAGAAATATTGGCATGATAATATACAGTATTAGATTCTAGATCCTAATGGATTTTAAAGACCAATACCAATATTGATATTTGAAACTTTAAAAAAAATCAGTTGTACGATTCTCAGCTGTAATTCACGAATCAACTTGCGATAGAGTAGAAATATATCAGTTTAATATACAGTATAACCAGTTGAAGCCAAGAAAACTGATTCTTTACCCAAAACCCCTAATGCCCCTCTGTTCTCCCCAGGTTTACGTTTGTGGTGGTTTCAATGGGAACGAGTGCCTGCAAACGGCTGAATGTTACAGCCCAGAGACCAACCAGTGGACGATGATCGCCCGCATGAACTACCAGCGCAGTGGAATTGGCATCATTGCATATGCAGACCATGTCTATGCAGTAGGTACATAAAACAGTGACACGCTAACTGTGTGACATATGAAGATATTTGGTCAGCAGTTGTTTTTTTAGACTCAGAGAGTCAGAAAACGTTGAGTGCAAGTGTTCCTTTTTGCAAGGGCGTTGAGAAATTGGTTCAATCTCAAACGTTTCCACCTTCATTTCACTTTTCCTCCCAAAGGTTGGTGGCTTTGATGGCTCCACCCGTCTGTGCAACGTAGAGGCCTACAACCCTCAGAACAACACCTGGCACGAAGTTACCCCCATGTCAACTGCCCTCAGCAACTTCGGCATCGAAGTGCTGGATGATCGGCTGTTTGTTGTTGGGGGCTTCAACGGCTTCGGCACCTCCTATGACGCAACAACTGATAAGTGGAGTGATGCTTGTGCCATGGAGATTTCCCGCAGTTCCCTGAGCTGCTGTGTCGTGTCCAAGCTCCCCAACAGGGCCGAGTACGTTGTCCCCTGTGACAACCAGTCACTTTTACTTTTGGACGATGTGTTCATGGAGTCCTGAGCAGTGCCCTGTGCAAGACTTAAACATAAGATAATTAAATAAATGTCCTTGTGCATTAAACTGCTGTTACTCCAGAGATTTCTTTAACTTTTCAGTTTGTTCAACTTATAAGTTGTATGTTCTGTGAGGAGGAGGCTGTATCTGACCTGCAGACACAGGGTTGATCCAGAGTGCACCATTGAAACAATAACTCCTAAATACAATAAAATGTCCATCACCATCCCTGCGCCCAATTGTCCCCCATAAAATCAATGTTGTTAGCAGATTTTAAGCTTCTTTAGTGTATAATCACCTGAAAATAAGAATTGTTGAGTTTCGTGTTTTCACATTTTCATGTTTTTTGCATCAGCCACCAAAAGCAATCTGCATCCTGCAAATCCACCAAATCGAATAGGCAAATCCGCCAAATCCACACAGTACCTTTAAATACATTTCAGTCGTATTTCAATCACCTTGTTCTGTCAGTCTAGGAAATTGTAGGTAACATTAGCTAACCAAGTCCTGAAGAGATGGGAAATACATTAGTTGAATGGATGGTCCGAAGGGACGAATTGTTAGGGTTAGGATAGCCTATTGGTCAGGGGAAGCGCATGTGCAGCACATGCGCAGCACATGCGCAGAAACGGGTAAGCATAACTGGACCACGCATTAGCATCACCCAAGTACTTTCTCACCCTACTTTTTACCCATAGGATTTTACAATATTGAAAAAAAGAAATTGCATTTCTTCAGTGTAATTGAAAGCAAAATTTGTGTTATATCTAATATCAGTTGTCACATAATTTCAATACTCTTTTGTGGTACTCATCGGGTAGAGTATAACGTATTAAGCATTCACAGTACTGTTGGTTGTCCGCCTTGAATGAAGCAGAGACCCCAAAGAAAAGTACTAATGGGTCAATTTGACCCCCTTCCAGACAATCCTAGCTCAACGACTGAGACATTTACATAATATTGCATCACTGTGGAATGGAGGAGTTAAAAAAAACAGGGAAGATGAAAAGAAAATAGAGAAAGAAAGAGGGAGAGAAACATGAGGGATTCAGTCAGAATATAAGTTGGTGCTGTTACATGACTTTCTGGCTGATGTCAAGGACTGGGTGTTCCACAATCTCCTCCAACTAAATTTGGACAAAACTGGGATTATTCAGGGGGAAGAAAAGCTTGAATGACTTCAGTCTGTCCTTCTCTATTTTGCCGCATGCACCCCCCCCTTCTCTTTCTCTCTCTCTCCCTCTCTTAATCTCCCTCTTTCCCTCCCCTCTACTCCCTCTTTTTTGTCTTTCTCTTTATCTCACAGACAAAGCATTGGTTGCTCGTTTTTGGGCAGAGTCACCTTGAGTGTTTTTCTGGACATCCGCATAGGAAAGTAAAGTAGTTTGAATGTGTACATACTGGACATGTATAGAGAATGAAAAAACGAATGAAAAAACACACTCATGTGTGGCTTCTTCTGAGAAAAGACAAGAAAAAGAGACTTGTCTGCTGGGAAGTTCTGCTTCTTTGATCTTTAATTTACTTGATTTAATGTTGTTTCAGACACATAGGTCCATATGAGATCAAAATTATCAACAACCTTGGAGATATAATCATTGCAGTTCACAAGTCTCCAGAGATTAATACACATACAGACATCTGTTCATGTTTCCAAAAACGAGAGGAAGACCCTGCGTCAGTTTCTGTAAGCCCAGTTAAGGTCACCAAGCACAGGTGAAAGGTGGGAACATTAATAGACAAACATGGGACATAGTACATCAGGCTCTAAAGAGGGCTTTTTCACATATGAAATGGATACAGTTTGCAAGACTGGCATTGCACATTGTCATCATCACATAGATCATTCCTGATGATTTGACCCAAATATCTTACTTTGATCACCACATTTTGCACTTGTTCTGCCATAAAATGAGTTTAGCAACTATGATAACACTACTTTAGAGTTAAATTGAATGTAATTCCACACACCATAATCTGAGCAGTTGCTGCAAGCCAGAACTGATGCAATTGTTCAGTCTTGAATGACGGATTTTCAGGCTTTGTGAGTTTACACGAGCATAGTATTTGTGGTCAGGACTGTATTTATCTCTAAAATCATCCCGACATATGACGGTAAAGCAAGGGGAGAGCAGTGCGGGTGTTGCCATCGCAGTGTCATCATGACTCGGCAGCCTCCATCCTGACGAGCCTCACGGGCAAAGTTGAGGGACGACACAAACTTTAAATGTTTATCAGGTTTAAATAATCCTCCAATGTCATTCTCTTGGGGGAAACGTAAGACATTTTTCACAACAATTTGACACATATCAACAGAAAAACTTATTTCTGTCCATTTTTTAGTCCTCTTCTCTTTTTTCACTGCACCATGTCCTTCATCACTCAGTAACTGTGTATGTGTATGTGGTGATGGTGTGCCTCCCTGCTGTATGTTTAGAAATAGAAAGTCTAACATTTCTTGGTCTATCTCTCTCATAAATTAATGACTTTTTGGCTTTCACTCTTTCACACTGTTATGGAGAGTTTTTTTTTTTCAATTACAGTTTCAATTTCAACTTGCTTTTTTTGGGGCGTAACATTTGTAAAGACGTTTGTGTCAAAGTATATGAAAGAAAGGAGTGGGCAAAGAAAAACAAAAATGTTGAGATAAAGAATCGACCATTATAAATGCAATTACCAGGGATTCAGGGGCGATGTGAACGTAATGCGGTGCATGCCCTTAATGAAACATAGCATTAGTTCAGGCAGAGCACTCACTGTCACTCTGCTGGTATGCTCCTGCCAACACCTTTTGCTGCTTCCTTATGTGCTGTATTTTTTGTATCTTGCGGATTTAAATAATACTTATGGTTCATGTATGTGTTCAGGGGGATTTGGCTCTCACTGCAGAATTGTCATTGCTGCTTCGTTATTTTAAGAGCTCCTTCACCCAGCAGAGCCTTTTTTTTATGACCATTTGCTATAAATGCTCAACTCTGTGTCATAAGTGTTACTTGGCTCTATGTTCAAGTTCTTTATTCATCATATGCACAACAATAACAGTGAAGCAGTCATTGGCACTGAAAAGGCGCCCTCTAAAGATGCTCATTAAATATATATATAAAAAGAAATAGAAGATCTCACAAGTAAAAACTAAATCGAAAAAAAAGAATCTTAAACATAATAGTGCAAGTTAAAATAAGGGATAAAATATAACATAAATAAAATATAGAACAAAGCAATATAAATTAGATAGTAATTGCAACTGTATCAACGAAATGTATACAGGAATGTTTGACACACAGTAAGTATATAGTGATAAAGTGTCAAGTGATGAGCTCAAGAGTTCAGCAGTCGTATGGCCTGTGGGATGAAGCTGTCCCTGAGCCTGGTGGTGCGGGACCGGATGCTGTGCTACTGTCTGCCAGACGGCAGCAGGCAGAATAGTTTGAGCCTGGGGTGGTTGGTTTCTTTGATAATCCTTTTGGCTTTCCTGCCGCACCGCTGGGTGCAGAGGTCCGCTACAGATGGCAGCTCCGTCCTGGTGATGTGCTGGGCAGTTTTTGGATCAACAGATGAGCAACATCACTAATGTGACTAGTTATAGTAAGGCAGATTACCACAGCAACTTTTAGATGTTGTCATTTTCAAACATCATGCTGGGGCTCACATGTGCATGTGTGTGGCCAACAATCCCAACTGTTACACCCCCCCACCCCACCCCACCCCACACACACACACACACACACACACACACACACACACACACACACATTGGGGAGAAGCCCTGCCATGCACAAAGCACTGAGGTTTTAAAAAAATGACTAGCTTAAGTTGCTTGGCTGATGGTCGATGTTCTAAAAGCCCTGTCTGTGCAATACAACTTTAATAGCACTGGCAACAGGGTATACGC
>NW_022280065.1:3202205-3203641 GCF_004355925.1 Anarrhichthys ocellatus | reverse complement strand
ACACACACACACACACACACACACACACACACACACACACACACACATTTTATCCTCCCTTATTTGCCATGTCTGGTTTCTCTGTCTCCTCCACTTTCTGTCTCTGTTTTTCCTTCGTCTGTTGGCCTGCTCTGTAGCCAAGGGCCAACAGTGAAATACAGCTACTCACTCATAACACCAGTGAAAAACACACAAGCAGTTATTGTTCTGTGCGAGCAACTGTCAGCGACCTGACAAACGACAGAGAATTAGTGCTTCCCTGACACAGTTACATCATGACGTCAACAGTGTGTGTCTTTATGCTTGTGTATGTGAGTAGATGGATATTTGAGCGTGTGTGTGCGTGAGTGTGTGTGAGTGAGCGTGCGAGTCTTGTGTGATCTGTTTAAATGAATCAAAACATACTCTACTGTGCAAGGCTGTTTGTGCCATGTGTTTCTATGTGTGTGAGGTAGAGAGAGAGAGAATTTTTGTGCAGCGCCTCAGGGCTTTGTTCTGTACTGGTGCAATAAAAGACACATTAGAGAAAGAGAGGGATTACAGAAAAAAACCCATTATTACCCATAAATATTTTTTTATCTGTGAGAGAAGAAAAAACAATACATCTGTGTGGGTGTGAGAAGCAACAGAGCGGAGTTTCACATGATCTGCCTCCCTGGAAATGCAACAATTTATAGTAACAAACATTTTTTCAGGGATTTGACATTCGGTTTGTTGTAAAGCACTGAGGCAAAAAACATTTTGT
This sequence comes from Anarrhichthys ocellatus, assembly GCF_004355925.1. NCBI lineage: Eukaryota > Metazoa > Chordata > Actinopteri > Perciformes > Anarhichadidae > Anarrhichthys > Anarrhichthys ocellatus. The sequence goes on along the minus strand of NW_022280065.1, from coordinate 3,202,896 downwards.
TACATCCTTAAAGGTACGATTCAGTGTCCTGCAAGAGCTGTGACACATCGTCAGTCACATCAGAAGAGAAAAAAAATCTAAAGTCTGTAAAAAAGAATCTGGAGGATGAAGAAAGAAGGAAGAAGAGGAGGATGGTAGCTTAGAGATAAGGGAGGGAGGACGGAGTGGAAGAGAGAAAGAGAGGGTTTGAAGTGTGTGTGTATTGAGTCGAGGGTGGAATGAATTTCATGCTTGACACCTGTCTTACCCTCACAGTGTGTGTGTGTGTGTGTGTGTGTGAGAGGTATGTTTTAGAGGGGATGGACAGACAATAGTTTCCCAATTGGAAAGGATTCCATTTACCGTTTACCGTATACCTCTCTCTACGCGCGCACACACACACACACACACACACACACACACACACACACACACACACTATATATAACACAGCTCTCCTCTTGACCTCTGTATGATCTCAGTCGGCTTCCTCTTCCCTGTGTGTCAGTCATATGACATTGCTCTGCTTTTGCTCACAGTCACTATGCGGTTCACTAGTCAATAAATACACTGGAGGATAAGCTCCGCCCCGCCACATGACTGACACACAGGGAAGAGGAAGCCGACTGAGATCATACAGAGGTCAAGAGGAGAGCTGTGTTATATATAGTGTGTGTGTGTGTGTGTGTGTGTGTGTGTGTGTGTGTGTGTG
>NW_022280065.1:3195614-3202105 GCF_004355925.1 Anarrhichthys ocellatus | reverse complement strand
CCCCCCCCCCCCCCCCCCCCCACCCCCAAGTGCTTTGTGATATATTACATTCCTAATAAAGTCAGACTGAAGATGAACATCACAGGCAAGGAACAGAGGAGCAGAACTCTGGTTTATTACAACTTGAGGCTTATTTCCATGGTTTTGAACATAATTGCTTGTGGCAACATCACTTTACATCACGATAAAGAAGTCAGACAGTAGTCAGACACATTTTCAATAAATCCACTGGTTGGACAAACTTATTTGGATCAGAAAATGGTAAAAATGTGTACCCAAATTATCTGTTGTAACCATCCATCACATTACAATGGATGTATTACGAAAACTGGATAAGGGCTGCCCAGTCATTTCAGTAAAAATGGCTCTTTGACTGCTGTGCTGGTGTTGTCCAGCCCACTGCAGATGTGCATTAGTGTCTCTTGGTCCGAGCCTGTCAGCTTGTCCCAAAGACTTTACATTGAGATGATGATGAAGAATGAGATTTCGGAAACAAGCGGCTGAAATGAGTTTTTTGCGTAGGGTGGCTGGATTCAGCCTTAGAGATTGCAAACATCCAGAGGGAGCAGTAGAGCTGCTGCTCCTTCACGTAGAAAGGGGCCAGCTGAGGTGGTTCAGGGATCTAATCAGGATGCCTCCTGAAAGCGACACCTTTCGAGGTTTTCTGGGCACATTCAACTGGTAAAAGGCACCGTGGTTGACCCAGAATATGCTGGCCTGGGAACACCTCAGGATCCCTCAAGAGGAGCTGGAAAATGTTGCTAGGGAGAGGTACGTCTGATCTACCTTCCTTGGCCTACTGCCACCGTGACCCGGCCCCGGATAAACAAAAGAAAATGTGTGAATGGAGTGAGTTACTATGCAACTCTACAGACAAACTATCTTGCAAACCACTCACATGTGGTGACAGTATTGTATGTAAACTGTGTCCCTGGTAGGAAAGGTGGCTGCAGGATTTCAACATCCTACAGACCTCAGCAGTCTTGCACCCAGGGAAAGATTCCACTATTCAGGACGTCTGTGCTACAGCCTCCCCTGACAACCCCGGAGGTCAAACCACTGTCACTCACAGTGATGTAGAGAGAGAGACAGAGAGAGAGAGAGAAAGAGAGCAAAGTGAATATACAGAGGGGAGATAAGTAGAGAAAGAGGGAGAGAGAAAAGAAAGGGCACATACAGAAGGGAAGTGGTAGGAGAAGAGATGAGAATCCAAATGAATCTTCTTCACCCAACGGACAGACTGTCAAGCTGTGTGTGTGTGTGTGTGTGTGTGTGTGTGTGTGTGTGTGTGTGTCTTACCTACTAATTGAAATGCGATGAGGTGTGAAACACCCCTTTAAAAGACCTATCACCGTGTGTGAAGCTAAATGTGTGTTTGGGGGGTTATACGTGCACTTGTGTGTGCAATGCATATCAACTCCTTTTGACCATAGATATAATGCAGTGTGTGTATGCTTGTGTGTTTGTGAGTGCGAATGTCTTAAATGCAAATGTGTGAGTGCAATATCCAAGTAGGGATGTACCTGTTTGCATGAAACCTGTTAGTAGCAATTTAATTAATGCATGAGGGCAATAAACAAATGTGTGTTTGTGTGAGTGCAACAAAATATGTATCACGAACAAGTGAATTTGCCTGTTAGTCCACGTGCAAAAGCGTGAGCGCTTGGTACTCCTGTGAATGTCTGTGTGTACCTGTGTGTGTATATGTGTGTGTGTGTGTTGGACTCTGAGTGTATGTGTATAATTTCATTTTGCTGTCTCAGCCTCTTGTTAAGGAGCCATTTAGAGCTCAGGTTGAGTTTCGTCAGCCCCTCCTGACACTTCTTTCCTCCTCACTGCCTCTCTGACTTCCACCATCTTTTCTCCATCTCTGTCTCATTATCTGCGTCTCTTTCTCTGTCTGTCTTTTCTCCTCTCATCCCCTACTCTCTCTCTTTCCCTCCTCTCAGTATGCGGTCACTGCACTATACACAAGTACTTTTACCCAGCTTCGTTGGTAATGAGTAAACTGTTTAAGTTGGAAAACGGACACAATCACTGATCTCACGAGTTTTTGGGTGCATTATGCAAGATAGAAATAACAGATATAACAGCAGCAGTGAGTATAGTTTTCTTTATTATGCAATTTATTATTTCTTTATTTATAATGTATAAGTTTTCGCTTAACAGTGGGAGTATTTTGGGTAATTACTAAAACAGTTTTTGCTCTGATGAGTGATGATATTCAGTTGCAGCACAGTCCCCTCAGACCATGTGTGTTTTAAGAGTGTGTTTGTGCAAACACTACACTAACGATAACTAAATGTGTGTTTGTATATGTGAATGTAACTCCACTGCTTAAAATGAAATTTCATTTGCTTGTGTACGCTTCATTTGTGTGCATGTGTGTGTGTGTAAGACGCCCTCTATATGTTCCCAATCAGATTAGTGAACCGTATATAACTCTCTAAGCTTATATCAATATTCATCCATTTGCAGAGGCACTGAAATTTGTCCTCAGCGGCCCTAATACACCGATACTGTGATATTTTTAGACATAATTTTAAAAAAAGAATATACATACAGATCTTTCATTTTTGGGTTGGTAAACATGTCCAGGGGTTGGAAAGTGGAACAGCAGTTGCACAAATTACTAACCAGCTCTGTAAGTTTTTTTATCACTCAGTTGCTCATTTTTACTTTGAACTGAATAATTATCAATGCTTTACCTGAAGATCCTAAATTATGCTAATACACATTTGCAGCGATAACATGCGTCTGTCAAAATAATTACAACTAAATAAATCTGTGCCCTTGTCCTTGTGTACATTGTAATACTCTCTATCAATGAGATACTAATTGTTTTCTCAAACCAATAAGATGACCTTAAATATAGAATTAAATTGTACCCAATCTAAATAATAACATAATAATATAATAATAATAACAACAGTCTCAAAGTTTATTGAGGCAAGCTTTTCAAAACTTCAAGCATCAGGGTTCTCACAGCATCTCTTTTCATTTTTGGCATGATTTTCTTTGTGTTTCTGACAATAAGATTTGAGGTTGTTATTAAACACATCATAGTTGACTATGTGAATTTTGCTGCAAAGTACTTTTAAACTCAAGTGAGCTTTGAAAGAGTTTTAGAAGCTGCAGAATTTAATCCACAGGATCCACTGAGAAATCCTCATCTGTTGAAGACAATACAAAATACAATAAAGCTCAAGACTTACAGGGGCTCCCACGAGCTGTACTACAAGCTTTCCCATAGCAGACTGGGCAGACCACGCAGGACATGCCCTTTCCCCACTCCTTTACACCTCAGCATGTGATATGAGACAAATCACCTGAGAGCATCTGAAAGCCATTGCACTGTGGGACAAGCTTTCAGTCTTTAACCACAGGGGATCTTACAGGTGTGAATGAACATCTTAGCGTTACGGCTGCTGAAGCAGCACAGGCAGGAAGCAACCAAATGCAGATTTGGGGAAGACACTTTAATAACAAAACGGGCTGACAATATGAGAGGCAGGTAGGTAGCAAGCAGGTAGGCAAAACAGTTAACAAAAGCTCCATGTAGCGACGAAGACAAACAAAAGACAAGGGGGCACGAAGACTAAATGCACAAGGAAAGGGGAGCGATAACGAGGGAAGGGTGAGAGCAGAGCTGATGAGGACCAGGTGAAACTCACAGGGCCGGGGCAGACAATCACAAAGGCAAGAAGTATAATAGTATAAAGACATGACACGTGGGGAGAGTGAACTTACAAAATAAAACAGGAAACAGTCTGTAAAAAACCCCAGAACAATCACAAACAGCAAAACAAAAGATTGCTTTGGGACAAAATCGTAAAAAAGTAAAGCAAAACTCATCTCAGTACAGATTATTTGCTGTAACAGGTCCAAAATATAGGACTCACTGTGCTCAATGTGTAGGTTTAAACTTCACAGCCCTGCTTTATGAATGATTGAAGATGAAAACTACATAAGGGACAATGTATGAACTATTTATACCTGTCGCCTGCTGAAGGCTAGAAGGTCAGACATCATGGGAAACAGGAATTTGCATATTTAAATGCTTTGAAGCAATAAATAAAATATTCTCTATCTGTGGCTTTTCTTCTCATTCTCTGTCTGTTTCTTTTTCTTTCTTCAGTCTGTGTTATGCATACAGACAAAGTCTATTTTGTTTGGAAATACAGTGATTTTGTTTGTTTGTTTCTGATTATAGTGATACAACAGCTATTCTTCTTGGGGTCCAATAATTAAATCATGTTAGAATCACCTTACAATGACATGACATATAACAACAAATTAATTTATTCATTTAACCTTTATTTTTAAAGGGTGGTCCGTGTCAACAACACACCGGACACACACATATACTGCAGCGATGTGAGTTGGAGTTAAAATGTATAATGCTTACTGTGTTCACCATCTTAGTTTAGCATGTTAGTGTGCTACCATTTGCTAATTAGCCCGCAACAGAAAGACCAAATGAGGCTGATGGGACAAATAAATTAAATGTTTGACTTGATGATGGCTCTGAAGGATATCACCAAAGTGATTACAATTCATCTTGAGGATGACATTTGTGACAAGTATCTGTGCCTGATTTCAAATTTGGGAGATTTCAATCAAAATCACAATTGTCAATTTGCTGAATGTCTGTACAAAATTTCAGGGACATCCGTCATATGGTTGTTGAGACATTTGGACCACTGACAAACATTGCTCCCTGAAACCACACCACTAGCAAGGGGATATTTGTTTCAGACACATTCAAGGCTTACTTGTTACAATCGAACCATTCTGCTTTCAAGATGTTACAATTGAAAGATGAAGTGAACTCTTGAGCTGTAGATTTCAACAAGTAATGTGTAGGGACACCACAGCTTTGTGTTCACAACATTTCTAATGTCTTCAATGTATTTCCTCTTCCATTAAACCCAACTGCATCGGATCCATACTGGTTTAGGCGGTTGTAATGCGGTGTGGAGTATAACACAAAGTGAAATAATGCTAGTATGGAATTCATGGATGTTTGAATGAAACAAACACAAACACATACACACACATCGACAGTGGCTATTATATCTAGGAAGACTTTTTTTCAGGTCCAGTGAATATTAGAATTAGTATCATTAGTGGACCAAAGGCATTATAAGAAGATCAATATCTTTAGTACATTAGGGGATTTCCTTCTATTGCTACTAAAGATATCGATGACCAGATACCTGTTTTATTAGAGGGTCATTTGTCTTTAGAGGTGAATACTGGCAGATGGTAGACAATCACAGTCAATGGGATCCTACATGTGGCCAATAGGGATCTCAGTTACTGTGTTATGCGACCCTCTTTAATACGTATCATTGGTGAGTGCATTTGTGATGGTTCGTCATGCTAAATCAACTCTGGAGCTAAAGCTAGTGGGGTGTTGTTGTATGATGAAACCAGCTGGGTGGGTTAACGTTGGTAAACTGTGCATAATGGATTCAAGATTTAGAGATAAATATCTGAATAAAGATGATAGGATTTAATTCCAATGTATGCTAACACACTAAACTAAAATGGTTAACATGCTAAGCATTTCACCTGCGAAACGTCAGCATGTTGGTACTGCTATGGCTGTCGACTCTTCGTCTTGTTAATGATAACAACATAGAGTGAAAGAAAAAGAGACTCGCATTAATGTGCAGCAACAACAAGTGAGACAGAAAACACAGGGACAACTGGTTTTACATACTGTATTTGAAAGATGTTGACTCTCAGCCAAATTTTGTTTGTGAAAACAAGCTGTTCAGTGTAAAGAAATTAAATTAAATCAAGGCACACTATGACGGGGAATGGCTGTAGTCTCTGTTGTTGTACTGTTCTCCTTTTCTTTTATACAGTCTAATTGATTAAAACCCCAATTCCCCTTCAGGAAAACATGGAAACACTTGATTATATTGAAAGTTTTCTTTAATCAATTTGTGCACACATGGTGGCAGCAACTCGTAATTTGTTTTGTAACTCATGTACTGTACATACTGTACATTTTCTATGCCGTGTTGTGCTCACAAGCCAATTAGCATTTTGTTTTCATTTTGGTTATTTTGCTTAATGTGGAAGCTCACTGATTGGCCAATTAAAATTGTAGAGCAGCTGTATCATCAACAGTAGCAACATGTCACGATTATCACATCAGGGTTGTATATTGATACATTCAGTTAAACATATAGTATCTAGTAAAGCTTCAATTACCATATTTAAAACCATAATACTTTTTTTACCAAAACATTGAACTGCATGATACAGCAAATTAAAAATGATTACATATAATAAAACAAATGATTCTCATTCACATATACATGTACACACATTGTGTCTCAAGGTTAAAGACATTGCCCCGACATCAGCTTCCTGTTCCTGTATGAGACCCACAAGCAATTAAAATCACACAGACACACACAGAGTCACTTGCAGATTTTGACCTCTGCACAGTCGCCACAGGGTTAAATGAGAGA
>NW_022280065.1:3185508-3195604 GCF_004355925.1 Anarrhichthys ocellatus | reverse complement strand
GAGAGAGAGAGAGAGAGAGAGAGAGAGAGAGAGAGAGAGAGAGAGAGAAAGTAAAGGATAATCTGTTTTTTTCATGCTGGGGGCAAATCATCGAAATAAAAAAAAATGTTTCAAACACTAATTAACTGTTTACTAATGAAATCACAAAGGACAAAAAGGTAATTTAAGAAACTTTTAAAAAGTATTTCATTATTACTGCTAAACTGGCTAGTAACATTTTAAAGTATTTTTGTTGCTGTCGCAAAGACAACCGGATCGCTTTCTGTTTTCCTCAGAGACTAGCAACTACCAATAACACATTGAATCAGAATCAGAATCAGCTTTATCGGCCAGGTATGCGTACGCATAGCTAAGATAAATGTAAAATGGCCAATAAGAAGTGAAGTTTTGTTACTTACTGAGTAGAAAGAATGCCAACTGAATGTCAGTCTGGAATGCTCTCAGGTCCTCGAGCTCTCTCCTCCGAGTGAATGCCCGTCCGAGGTTCACTCTTGATTTACATCGTTTTTCATCACTCTCCTTCTTGTCCTCCTCTGTCAACAGGGTCTTTTTTTTTTCTTTCGTCAGTTAAAGTTTTCAATGTTTTTTTCCCTCATTTTATTAACAACACAGTAATATTACAACAGAAATTACTCTGTTGTTCCACCATCCGCCATTACCGCTACCTGGGGATAGCAACTGATAGCTACCAGAGCAAACGAAAGCACTGTAATCGTTGGTTGTGCAATGGTTGAGACACTCAACCAAAAATCAAGCCTTGATTTTCCCAGGAGACCACACATGGTGGCAGATAGAACTGCAAAGTGAAAGTTCACAGGAGCGAGCATCGAGAATCGAGGAGGGATCTCAGAGGAGCCATGAGCGAGGACGCAGGAGAACAGCCTTCCAGGAAGTGTTTTAACGGCTGACACGCCCCCTCATTGTTCATCAGTCATGTGATTGGACGCTGCAGCCGATCGAACTGATACGATTTTTTTCAACATGTAAACAGTGAAGACGGATCACAGATTAAACTCAAGCTTTATATTTGATTCGTTTTCTGATTCACCATTAAAATATATGTTCATTGTAGACTGAACAACAAAAGGACCACAAACAACTTTCTTCATTTATTAGAAAGATTTGTGTTTTCGTGATCTGATGTTTCCCTCAATAACTTTTATGGATACAATGAAAGTCAGAGAGAGCTTTTTACATAATTTATCATCATATCATTTAGTCACATGAGGCTGATCATTCCTGAGTGTCGGATTTGATGAGTTTTATAATTTAAGTTTAACCTGAAACATGGAGCCTAATAAATTAATTCCAGTAGTCAAGATAAACAATAATCATATTCTGGGTTAATTAATAATGACGTCACAATCTGAATTTCAAAACGCACAGATGCAAATAATTCATAAATAAGACGAACACATTCCGCCAGTAGAAATCGATCCTGATCCAGAGAGACAACACCTTTACTCTGGCAGTGAAGATAACTGTGTGTCTTTATTAGTTATTAGTATTATTAGATACTATTATTAAGTACAGTGATCATGTGAACAGACACAAACTTCTCAAAAGTCTCTCCAGCTGTTAAAGCCGACTGACATCTGATCCAGCTGTGATCATCAGCCACCGTCATCAGAAACAGACGTCGCTTCACGTGACTCAACTGAGGAAAGGTCTCATGTTTCTTAAAACATATTTCCTCGTTTCCTCTCTCCTCGCATGGATTCCTCCATGCATCCCTGGTGGGAGGGACTAAGACGCAAGGAAAGAGACTTGGGATGTCATGTGTAGAAGCTGTTAAGATCACTCTGAAAGGACTTCATGCAATTGTAAATGCTTTCTTTAAAGGGTCACTCCATTAATTTTAAAGGTCGGTTTACTCATCCTCAAGAGGACTACTCAGTGAAAACAGCCGGAGACTAAAATGTCTTCTGTGGCTCTGGAGGAGCGTTGTCAAGTCTGAGAAAATAACCCTGATGATGTCATAGTGATGTCATCGGGGTTGCCATCGTCAGCTCAAAATTTCAATTTGTTCTGGTTTATTACCTGCCGAACTAATAACATTCTCACCAGCCTCAACTGTACTTTGTGTTTAGTGCTAATTATTAAATGCTCCACGGTAGCTCTCTAAACTAAGATGGTGAACATGGCAACCAATGCTAAACATCAACATGTTACCATTTTCATTGTGAGCATGTTAACACGCTGACATTAGCAATTAGCTCAAAGCACTTAGACTTAGACTTAGAGAAGTGCAAAATCAAATCATTAGAATTCCCCTTTAAAGTAGTGTAGACACATAGAAAATGTAAACTTTAGAAAAAAATAACAAAAGCAAATAGACATGTTGATGTGCATTACCACTAATAATTGCAAAATATTTATGGTGATTACATGTGAAGGGTTCAATGAAGAAAAAGGCATCTTGTGACTTTTTTTTAAACTAGTTTTTATTTACGAAGTGAAACAAAATGCCCAGTGTTGTCTTTGTGCTTTACATTGTTTCAAACCACCACTGGAGGTCCCAAAAAAACCTCAGAGGAAGAACTCAAAACAAAGCAGGAAGCTCCAGAAAAATGTATCTCCATCATCACCATCATCACCATCATCATCCTCATCATCATGGTCACTGTCACTCTATACAGATCTGTAGAAATAATCAGACTCCAAAGTCACATCAGTGCTTATTTACAAGGCCTCTAGCCGCAAAATAGTTGAGTTTTCATTCACTCTTAAAAAAGGTGTGGTGAAGATGCTCTCACACATATATGTTGAAAAATGACACTACATGTAATGAATGTGTCCATTTATACCATGTGTCATTGTAAAGCATATTTTCACATGTTATTTAAGGACATGTCAGCGTCTTTGCTGTTGTTTTTAACCTTTGATTCATCATAGTAGAAAAAGGAGAAAGAGGTTGTTATATCTACATACAAGGCATTGTCTACCTGAATCTAAAGTCTTTCATTGTGCTACTATCTTTTAACAAAAAAAAAAGTTGTAAGATATAATTCGTAACAGGAAGTGCTTTATATAAGAATAGGTAAACTAGCTTGTGGCTATAGGAGGCTACAGTAGTTCATAGTAGAATCTAAGTGTTTGTTGATGCACTCTGGTGCTGAAATATTGACCACATGTCTTCTCTTCTTTCTCTCCTTATAATTGCAGTGGGCATTGCCACAACAACCTCACAACAGCTCGAGATGATGGTAAGTAAAACAAACCAAAACTGTGCCGGTGGATGAGTGTTGATCGCTCAAGACTCCTCGCATGAAATTTGTCAATGAATGTCTTGTGTAGAGCCGAGGAGCAAAACCGATCTTTTGATGAGGTTCAAAGTGAGAAGAGAGCTCACTGGTTTTGACCAAATCAAAGGAGGAAATTGCTTCTTCATCACTGATTAAAACCTCACAAGCAGGGACCTGCTCAAGACTACTGAGGGTCAAAGAGCCCCAGGTTCAGCACCACAGCTGTTGTGTAAAGTTGTGTTTCACCTTCTCAGCAATTCAAACCAGGAGCACACTAAATACCAAAACTCTCAATCGTTCTTGTTTTGGGTTTGTGTTTATCATCCACGTTTCAGCACCAGAGGCCTACGGAAGTACCCTCTACTTTCTACAATATTTTAGAATAATAATACGAGGCAGGCAGTGCATAAACCATGTACAAAAAGACCCGTCCCGACCCAGCCCAGAGCCCTCTACCTAAAAGAAATTGTGCTGTCTGTGTGAATCCCTGGAAGCCCCAACAGCTCCAAATACTTCTACAAACATAATTGTCAAGAAGCTAATGATGCCAAGATAGAACTATAACTAGGAGGCAATCATTTTAATATTACACACTAAATCAGCAGAGATTAGAAAACTGACTCTGCTCTCGTTGATTTGATCTGTTCAAACACTTAACAATCACAGAAGTCACTGGAGAAAGCCTCAAAGAATCACAACAGTGCCACAATCCCTCATAATACAGAGCTCTTAACCCAACCCTCCATATTCAACACCAACTTGGTTTGCTAACTCCCTGAAATTCCATTTCTCATAACTACATAGAATAGTGGTACTTGAAAAAATCAAGATGTTACAAGCAGTTATGACTCACGTCTCATCAAAAATATCATGCATTATTGCTCTATTGGATATGAATGAAATATTGCCCAAGACAGAAATTTGCTTAATTTGCCTGTTATCTAAGAGGTTTGGCAAAACATCCCAAAGATTCATAAAATTGGCATAGATTCCATTATTAGGCTATTGTTATTTTTTTTTTGCATGCAGTAGTTTTTATAATTAAAGTGGCAGACAAAAGTAAAAAGGTGTTCGGTAATTAGAAAGTGTCAAATGCTTTGGCATATTTGTAACAAAGGCAAAATATAACAAAGTAAAGTGCAAAAATCAATACATCTACAAAAACATAAGAATAAATAAATAAATTAGGCAATAAATAGAAACATAAAAAAGACTTCAAAGCTGAATACTGTGTGGCCCTCTGGCAACAAAAACACAATCTTACAACACTTGGGAAAGGTTTGACCTTTTGAGGAAAATCAGGACATTTTTAATGTGTGTATCCTCGTCCGACGTTGACAAGTAAAAATAAATAACATCAGATTTAGGTTTTAGGGAATACCCTGGTGGCTCAGTGGGACATTTCAGCCTTGGAAGTCCAGTTTGTCCCTTTAATCCCCTTTCAAATTTCACTGTTTGCTGTCGACTTAAGTAAAAATGCCAAAAGTAACTCCGAAAATGTAATAGCTTGTTTGTCTTTGCCCATTTTGCCCATTTTAGACATTCGTGTAAAGAAAAATCACCAAATAATTAATTAATTAATTTCCCACTATAATGGTGTAATTTGCCATACAAGGATTCATTAAATTGCCCTCACAGTTCAGCGTGAATGTGTCAGTAGCCAGCACAGTATACAGGAGGCAAAGCATGCCACTAGTGTAAATGATAAATGGTGCAAGTATTTTGTTTACTTGCAGAGAACAACTGCTGTGTGCTCTCTTTGTTTTGAAGCTTCATCTCCTTATAGGTTCAGTCCGAGGTCAGCTTCACCAAAAGCGTGATACCAGATGTATCCTTAGATTATGAATGTTTGTTTGTTTGTTTTTTCTATAAAACATTAAATAGGAAAGTTCATTAAATCTCTTTGCAAGAAAACTGAAGATGTGATTCATGCATAAAACTCCTGTGATTTTCCTGTCACAGAAAGACAGAGATGGGAGAGGAATTGTGCTTCAGTGTTGTTTTGTCATGAGTTAAAAAATAAAAGAGGGACGAGGATAGATATGGACATAAATAGATCTAGGTATCTTCAAAAATGATGAGCTAGATATGCTGTGCTTTATTTATCTTCACAGATACTCAAAACAGCCTCAAAAGGCTATGTATCCTATCGAAGCAGGTGGCAATATATATCAAGCATCGGAAACTTTTCACTCCACTTCCAGATGAGGAAGGAGAAGACAAAGGAGGGATCTTGATAAAAAAGGGACATGCCCTCAATCTGTTTTTTTGTCATTTGCCTCATGATGCTCGCAGAGAAAGCACTCCTCCTTTGCAGTGCGCGGGCGTACTTCTGTTGTTGTTGGGGAAAGCAGGAGAAGCAGGGAGTGAGGCCAGTGAAATCTCATTTAAATAAACAAAAAAGTAAACCTCTCTGAGTCCATCATTCTCCCAGTGAGCTCAAAGGGGAGAAAGCCCCCTTGAAGCACGCCGACTCGTAGTGCTTGTTCAGGTAACTCTTGAGCGCAAACGTCTTGTCACACCGTTTGCACTTGTAGTGCTTGAAGGCCGAGTGCGTCTGCATGTGAGCGCGCAGGTTTGACCGGTCAGCAAACGCTTTGCCACAGTGCGCACACCCGAACGGCTTCTCGCCCGTGTGCGAGCGCATGTGGCCCTGCAGCAGCCACGGCCGGCTGAACGCTTTGCTGCACACGTCGCACTTGTGCTTGAGGTCGTGGGTCAGCAGGTGCATGGCCATGGCGGGCATGGAAACGTAGACTTTCCCACATGTGGGGCACTTCTTGGCCATCTTGCTGTCTATGCTCCTGTGCGTCTGCTTGTGCCGGCTCAGGTTGGAGGACGTGGCGTAGGTTTTGCCGCACTCGCTGCAGGTGTGCCTCTGAATGGTCCCTTTGGGGTTCTCTGAGGATTTCCTCCGCGATCGTCCGTCCATGATGAAAAACGCGTCCACCGTGTATCCCTCGCTCACAGCCGCGTCCCCGTTGATGTATCCCTCAGCTGATGATGAAACCTCGGACCGCGGGCTGTCCGGCTGGTCCGAATCGCCGTGGATATCACCAGCATAGGTGTTGTCAATGCGGCTATAGATGATCGACGGATGGCCAGGGGAGGGTACTTTAGAGATGACCGATGAGTCATTTTCCACCACATCATCATAAGGAGATGGACTCAGATAATCGCTGACATAGCCTGAAGAGAGAGGGGAAGAGGTTAATCGTTTGACCCTGACATGACGATTAACTGGAAATTAGAAACTGACAGGGTTGAAAATCTTTACAGAGAAGCTACATGAGAGCTACAAAAGCGATACAAAAACTCAAAAAGAATCCTTCTTTCCTGGTCTTTGATATGTCAGCATTAACGAGACTCTCTGTAACAAAAAACTCAAGCTGCTCTGGAGCTGCTCATTTTAGCAATGCTACTTTTTCGGCATCCTGTGGATCCCATGACGTCCCAAAATCACTTTCACTGCAGAAGGCAGTGCTAATGGTATGCTGCTGCCTCTGTATGACCAGGCCCACATCTCTGATTGTATCAAACGTTTGTGTTTTCGAGTATTAGGTTTCTTTCAGGCCACAAGAGTGCTTGGCAGGCAAACACAACCTGTACGTCAGACTGTTAGCCAAACTGGATATCTTTACAGGCAGACTACATTAGTGCTTCAACCTTGTGAGTGAGTTACTTTCATGTCCAGAGTCTCAATGTATCCACCGCTACCGATACAATTAAAAAGATTTCATAATTGTAAAAACACAGGCCACAAATCCAACTCATTCACTGAAGTTCATTCATTATTCAGAAGATGCTTCATGTGTCGTCTCCTGATAACATTACTGATTACATCCTGCCGTCTCTGGTTTCTAGATTTCAATTGGACCCCCCCCAGGAACACATTAACAACATGTGCATTATGCTTTAAGATGAACTTTTGTTAAGACAACCCATTAACACTTGCATCCATACAAGACAAAAGTGGACACAGGAGAAGTCCTTCCTCCAGACACACCCACACTGTGAGAGGTTTTTGTCTAAAAACACAACCATTTTTGAAAGAGGTGCAAAGCAGGGAAGAAGATGGGAAGAAGCAGGGGAAGTTGAGGTATTTATAGTGGTAGTAAAGTGCTTTTATGTCTTTGCCAGCAAGGAGGAGACACTTTCCTCTCAGTGGGAAATCTTTATTTTATTTTTCAGAGAAGGGTTCAGTGAGCATACTGTCTCACCAACAACTGCACCTTTCCTGACAGGTCTACGGCTGCACACAGTCACACCTCTGAGCTGTCAAAACGTCAACTGTTGTACAGAGATCATCTCTATTACAGCAGCTGGGAGTCTAGTGCTTTGCTTAAGGGCACCCTGACAATGAGAGCTGTGTATTGACCTTTCAGTCTCCTTGAGTATTTCATTCCTAATCAACCGGCATATTTTTACACAGCTCCTGACCAGTCTGATCAATTATTTGTTGCCATGTTATGATGTCAGATGCTTTATTATCTCTATTATTGGTTTCTACACTCAACAGGCTGAAGTCCAACAGACACAAGGAGAGACTGGTAGCTAATACCTCCACAGACATGACTCCTGTGGATCTGCGCCGATCAATAGCTCTCCGTTTCAATTAGCACTCTGTGAGCATTTAGACACAGGCAGCAGAGGAGATACTATTGCTGGTAATATAATTTCATGATGCAGTTCTGAGAAAAGCTCAGAAGTCGGTCGATAATATGATGAGAACAAGGGACACAGATAGATAGTTAGAGGGGGAGAGAGGAAAGAGAAGAGAAGCACAGTGAGATGAGAGATGGCAAAGAAAGACCGAAGTGGGGCAGGGATAAGAGTTGTGGCAGAGTGAAAGTGATGTCACGTCCAATGTGGTGGTCGTTGGTGGTTTGGTAATGCTGTATAAAGTGCTCGTGCTAATTTAACACTTTGAATTAAATTAAGATGGAGTAATAGAGGAGGACAGAGGGAGGGTGGGGGAGGCAAGAGACGGGGAGTAGGAAAGAGGTGGGGAGAGAGAAAAAAAATCATGAATCATGAATATTCAATCATTGCACTCTGGAACAAAGTGTTTGTGTGTGTGTGTGTGTGTGTGTGTGTGTGTGTGTGTGTGTGTGTCTTGTTTTATAGAGCATGAGTAACTTTGAAATATGACCACTGTTCATTTTTAACCCTTATTAAGTTGGCTGACTAAGAACAGCTCTCGTCTTGGAGACGTTGCAGAGTCTCATAATCACTCAAATTGGCAGCTTCCCAGTAGAACAACAGACTTGTACTGGTGGACACTGAACAGCTCCACTGTATTCAAAATGTTGTTTGAGTAAAAAGAGTACGATCAGCAAAGGTAAAAGAAGCACACTGTATTATTACTTAATGTAATCTGTCAACGTGTAGCTAATGTTTGGTGGGCCACAACAGAAAAGCAATGCGTCACATTTTATGAGCTCCTCTTGGTTTTGTAACATCTGATGTTCATAACTAAAGCGATTGAATAAATGTAGCGGTGTAACAAGTTCATTACTTCTCTCTGAATGTAGTGAAATGGAAGTAAAGAGCAACATAAAATGAAAACGTAAAACTACTTCAACATATGTACTTATGCACATCACTTAGGGAAATAATTAGTTACATTCCATCACTGGACAGAGCTGCTGTTGGCAACTGTAGAAAAGTGAACAAGAAAGTTTGAAAAGTGCAAATGAACCACTTACATGTGCTCTTCTCCCTCCTCTTGCCACTCATTTCAAAAACCTAGCCTTTTGTTGTTATTAGACATATTTTTCACGAAATAAATCAAATTAAATAGATTTGAAGTATTTCATTTCCATTCATTTGGAGCTGTCTCCATGGTGCCAAAGAAATGTTTACTACATCCTGCTGTAGTTAGGATTAGGTGTTGATGAAATGACCCATTCCGTTGAAGTTTCTCCTTAAGGTTGGCATTTATAGGAAATGCGTGATTGCAAAACTGAAAATATGGCCATAGGGTGGCAAAAAAAAGGGATCTAACCTCATGCACATTTGATTCAATGTGGGAATGCACCACCACAATCTGTTACTAATTCAATACCTGCCCAATAGAATAGATAACCTGAGTTTGACTCGTGGTGAAGAAAATAACTTCCAATCCAATCCCATGTTATTCCAGTATTCAGTGTGTATCATGTCAGCTCTTCTCTAGCTGTATTTGTTTACTCTGCAGTGAAGCTACTGGCACCAGACTATGTGACTGACAGGTGGCAAAAAAAAAGCATACTCCATCCCCGGTTTAGGATGCAAGACTTTAAGATATAAACACATTCTGTGGTGCCGGTTTCTCACAGAAGCTTTTACTATGATCCCTGCCAATTAAACAGGACGGTTTCCCAGTTTCCTGCTTTTAAAAAAGTGTGTTGTGAGCCGTAATTGCTGAACGTCTCAACGTCTGCGTACTGTCTCTGTTTGTTTGTCTTTGTCTCTCTCCAACTGTCTCCGTCTCTGTCTAGCTGTGTCAACTCTGTATTCATTTCAAAGCACTTTAGCAGCATTAGAGCTGATAGCTCTTCTAAATGCTTATTAAAGATTAAAATACTCTGCCAAACTGAAGCCATCCCTCTTTTATGTGTCTTTGAAATACAGAGAATTGGAAAGAGAGCAAAGAGATGGAGAGAAGCAACGAGAAACTGAAAGAGAAAGAGAGAGAGAGAGAGAAAAAAAAAGCTGCAAGCTACAATTTAATTTTTGATCCAAACCAGCAGTAACTGACATACACTTGTGTGCTTTGGACACTTGTAGGTCATTCACTGTGTCCTCTGTGTGTGTGTGTGAGTGTGTGTGTGTGTGTGTGTGTGTGTGTGTGTGTGTGTGTGTGTGTG
>NW_022280065.1:3164094-3185498 GCF_004355925.1 Anarrhichthys ocellatus | reverse complement strand
TGTGTGTGTGTGTGTGTGTGTGTGTGTGTGTGTGTGTGTGTGTGTGTAATGCTGTGCACTCAGCTGTGCAAGCTGCCTGGGAAATGTGCCGAGTTGACAGAAAGACAGCAGCGCGTGTACCCTCTTATGTGTGTTTGTGTTCGTGTGCATTTGTATGTGTGTGTGTGTGTGTGTGTTCAACAAGCTGCAGTTGCTTCAGTCAAACTCTTGTTATATTTATAACAAGAGATAGCAGCTTCAGTCTTAACATGCTTGTCGCCCCGCTGCTGCTGCTGCTGCTGCTGCTGCTGCTGCTGCTGCCGCATGTTTCTCTGTTCATCCTGTCACCAGAGCACCTGGGATCTCTTCATCTCACATTTGACCTTGGTACAATGTGAAAACCAGGTTGCACCAGCTGTGTTGCACACTTCTCCCTGTACTGTGTGACCGACACAATTATTCCTCTGTAGTCCTTTAAAGCTGCATTAACTCATTTTCTTTGCCACTAGGGGGCAGAAACACGCTGACGTCAATACAACCCAAGCTAATGATTGCCTAATAAAAGTGATATGGTCAACCTGTGACCTAACAATTGCTTACTTACACAGTTTTGCAGACACAGGGCAATATAATCATCACATTGGAGTCTGGAGTGTTTTTTAGCCACCAAATTACAAGCCCAACATTCACTCTCCTTTTTTGCTCTGTTTTGGTCTCCTTTAACTCCTGGAGAAGAAAACATCTGGCAATTTAGTTAGATGTCCACGTTTCTTCCCCAGATTGCTGTTGTCTAATATTTGGTGCTGTTTATCAGACTTAACTGTTAAAAACAGCTGCCTGCTGCTGCTGAAGACAGAGGGATGAAGGCAGTGACCCATTCCAGTAATAGCGCCGGTAAAAAGAAAAGAAAGATAAGCTAAAAGAGGCTAAAAAGCATCATAAAGCTGCAAAGATGGGCAGTTTTTGTCTGTTGATTTATGAGGACAAGCAACTCCTCTTACATAGCACATAGAGTAGTCATTTTATCTATTGGTTAATTTTTAAATATTGATGCAGCTTGCACATAAAAAGACTGCTGCCTTGGTTGAAGTCCCAACCCTTAAGTGCACAAAGCTCCTGTTGCACCAGAATAAAAAACAACAACATTTAAGAGCATCTATAAATCTGTTCAGAAATGCTGGCCAAGTATTTCGTCAATGCTTGATCATTTATATTAAATATTTGACCCAATGTTTCCCACTCTCACCAACTCTGTATTGTGTTTTGTGTATCCAGGATTATGCAGCTCGTGGGAACCATTTAGAGTCAATGCAGCTTCGCAATATTGTTGAAATCTTGGAGAGTGACTCACAGCTGCTAATTTGAGTACAGTAATAAACAGAAAACACCACTGCATGTATGCTGGTGACACAATATCAAAATCAAATATCAGCTGTCTTCGTCTTTTGCACACAAAAAAATATATGAGAACATCTTTATATGGGAAGTGGGAAATTTCGCATTTTCACTTTAAGATTGTGTTTATTTAACCACTGAGTCATCAGAAATCAGAATGTGTACGTGTGTGTGTGTGTGTGTGTGTGTGTGTGTGTGTGTGTGTGCGTGTGCGTGTGGGAGGGTGACTAACCTTTGTCATGATGATGGAATCGTAGACTAAGTGCTTCTCTTCTACTGTGACCATATGATCTCTCCAGCTCTGCAGCCGAAAAATCATCCAATTTGACTTTCTTCACCAAGAAAGAGCGAGGCATGATGGGACAGTAGTTGCTCCGACACTTATACAATAAACAAGCACACTTCTTCTGTCTTCCAACCCACTTCAGGCCTTACAAAAATCTATAGTTGAAATGCCTGATTTTAATGACAGTGTGGGCTACTCCCTGGTTTCAGCTACTATGTGCGTTCGCTCCCTCCAATCAAACAGCCTTGAAAGTGGAGAGACATGGCTTTTAAAGATCAGACAAACCAAGTGCTCCTCAGTTCCTTATGATTTGGCATACCTGCATTTAGCCTATCTTACAAATACAGACTGATTTGTTTGGTCTTGGTAAAGAAATTGTCTGTTTTCCTCTGACAAAAGATCAAAAATAAAAAATAATAATAAATCAGTTCCTGTATTGACTATTGCTCGAAGACAAAACGTCGCTCTTCTCTTGCTATTTGTTTTATTCCGTTGCTTCAAAAGGAAAAACGACCGTTTTTCAAACCGTTGTTCTTCAGCACGCGGAGAACTCCAGTCAACCAGTTCTTTGCGTGCACCTTTTGCCAGTCTCGTGGTTTCAGCACCGGACAGCTCCCCTCGACGACAGCCCGTTCTCTCTCCTTTCTCCGCGTGCCACAACACAGCCCACCGCCACTGAACGGACGTGCAGAGACAGCACCAGAGAGAGAAGAGAGAATAAAAGTTTCCACCGGTTTGGAATGAGCTCAGTCAGAAGACACACTCCGGTGGAATTTCCCACGCAGGTGAGTCAACTCAATATATATATATTTCTTTCGAGAACAAACCGATAGATGTGCCGGTGCCTTCAAAAGAAGTAGAAAGGTAACGAAAAATGTCAAAATGTCACCACAGTTCCTTACAAATGTTGCTAAAAAAAACTACAGTTGGAAGACCAGAACAGCTCATCCCTCCGTCGCGAACTCTACACTCCTCTCCACCTCTCTCTCTCTCTCTCTCTCTTCCTCTCTCCTTAGCGCGTGCAGAGCTGCGGCTCTTTCTGGTGCACGAGATCAGCTGTTGCAGCTTTATAGGCAAGCGAGAGAGAGAAAGAGAGAGAGACAGAGAGAGAGGGAGAGAGAGATGGAAGTGCTTAATATTATTCATCAGAAGAAGAAAAAAAGAGCATCTTGTCTTGTGGGACCAGCAGCGGCGCGCGGTGTCGGCCGGGGAGGGATTTAATGAGGTGGTTTAAAGTGCAGGCTGACGCATATTTTTATGGCAATAAAATATAAGTGTAGGATGTTTTTTCTTTATAAAAAAAAAGGATGCATGTGAGTGATAATATATTCAATGAAAACAGGTGCTACATCGAAAAAGTTTCAAAAATCCGCAAAATTGGCGATATTAATTATTTTGGGGTTTTATTGTTTACATTTGCCATTTATATTAATCTCTTCAAGGTAGTTTAAAATGTCTATATCGAACAGACTGGTCATGCTGTTCATGGGTCAGACAGACCACTAAGCACATGGACTCCAATGCAAATCTTTTACTAAACTGATGTGAGAAAAAAATAGATGATTGTTTGGTTTGTTAAAAGAGGTATCCTTTTCACTTAAACAAAAACTACATAGAGGTCATATGCATACTAACACAGTTACGCAGGCACTGATTTGTTAGAGAACACACCAAAAATAACAAATTACTTTTTGTAAGATATGTCAACCATTATATGAAGATACTTTTAACTGTAACCATTATGTATTTGATTTATGTTCTATGCATCATATTTACTATTGTAAATGCAAATGTCAGCTGTCGGTTTAGATTTTTAAAAATCCCCCTCCCGCCTAATGATTCTAGCCTTTCTCAAGGACCGAGAACCATCAAATCAACATGAAACACAACTTCTTGTGGCACTGAACACAGGTCAATGCTTTTACACTGCAGTCAACCAATTGAACTCCCAGTATGCAAATCAGCGTCCCCCTTGGGCCAATCAGCTCTTCTGTGCTTAAATCCAGCCTCAGCATTAGCCAATGACTTTAGTTAATGCAACTGAGGTGAAGGTGTTTTTACTGAATGGTCTTTCACAGAGAAAGAGAGAGAATGCTTTAGGACTATGAGTTACACAATGCTATTTTCTGTGTCAGAGGACAGGGGCATGGTGCAGAATGATGATGCACTGTTTTGGTGTTTGCACACTCAAACAAACAGACAGACATCTCTCTCCAGCCAGTAGACAGCGATGCACACACTCACACACTCATGCAAAGCCCTACCCCCATTCACACACATCCAGGCAAGCAGGATGATGGGGTGTGATGTAATGCAGTGACGTGTGCGTTTATGTAAGTTCTATTCAGTAAGGTCCTTGGAGTTAACCTATTTTTATACTTCATTGATAAATGTTTGAGCGAGACGGAGGGAGTACGTCTATGTGTGTGTGTCTTTTTTCAGACTTGTGCGTTTGTGGGTCTGTGTTGAGTGCATTGCTTTTATCAGTCTGTTGGTCTCCTTGGTCGTCACTTAGTGTTGCTGCTTTATTCATGTGTTGATGCACTGAAGGGGTTTCGTTTCTAGTCTCAGATGGACTGTATAATATTAGATACAGGCACTAACAGTATATGTTTGGGCATGTGGTCTGGGGCTCTAAAACAGCTCAAAAAGGTAAGGGGTTTTCTGAATGAGACCAGTGCATCACATTTCTATTGAATGATTTGTAGTTCAACATGTCCTATTGTTAACCCTGTTTATCCTGTGTAACAGCTCTGCACTCCAATGAAGCTTTCATCCCCTTTTAGTGGTTTTTAGCTTCATGGTTTTGGTTGTCCTTCCCACACAGAAACTGTACAGTCAAGTCTCACTGCTTCCATCAACCCTCGCCATTCGCTACATGCACAGCACGAAAAGGCGATACTACGAAGAACGACAGCATCAGTTGTTTCATCCCTAAACGACATATACGCTGAAGGGACAAAGCCCTCTGGCGACGAGATCAGAGGAGGGAGTCAGGTGACATTATCACTAAGTCGGGTTGGCTGGATAGGTCAACTAAACATTTCAGACAGGCGCTTCTTTCACGGTTCCAACCGACTTTTAAAAAAATCAGAACACAATCGTTCCACAATCCTAACCACGTGTTTATTGTTGAAACCCTGACAACAAAGATCCCCTAACCTTAACAAAGTAGTCACGTCATGTGTCACGTCCACAGGAGCAACAAGGTAGATATTGAAAGGTATCTGTCGGCGGGGGTTGAGTGTAATTCTCTCAATGATTGTCTTCCTGTGCCGATCAATGACACACCGTGAAATACCAGTTCTATGTGGTCTATTTCTATGATGGTGAAATTGTCCACTCCTCCTTATTTTTCCTGCTAGCCTGCGAGTGCAGCTATACTGCTGAGCAAAGCGAAATTTATATGTGTGTGTGTGTGTGTGTGTGTGTGTGTGTTAGATTGTGTGGGGACATGTGGAGACTGGAGACTTATTAGCATAATAATAGACTTGCATGCATGTAGACAGCCAGGCGGTGTGTGAGCATGTGTGTGTGTGTGTGTGTGTGTGTGAGAGAGAGAGAGAGAGAGTCCTGTCAGGAAACACAATCGAAGGGTCCTTGTTGACTTTTCATTCCTCTGTCTTTTAAAGAGCTATTAAAATGACAGGGTTTTAAATAAAACGCCATTCAAATAGAAGGGTTTTTACATATAAAGCAATGCAGATGAAAGGGTTTGTAAACAAAAACTGACAGAGAGAGACACAGAGCAGGAGGGAGGATAGAAAACAGAAGCAGGGGGGGAAGACAGACAGAAAAGCAAAGAGAGGGAGCGAAACAGAGGAAAATAAAGAGGACAAAACACTTATAGAGGACAAATGGAAGGTCAAACAGGGTTTTAAATGTAAGGAGAGAGAGAGAGAGAGAGCAAGAGCGAGAGCGCGAGAGAGAGAGAGAGAGAGAGAGAGAGAGAGAGAGAGAGAGAGAGAGAAAAGCAGCTCACAGTAACATAACTGTCACGGTAGATAGATAAAGGTAGTAATGGATGACCATGACCAGAGACCCGTTCATTTTCATTCTAATTTTACATCTGCTTGTCTCGTACTTACTCCACAGTGAGTCAGTTAATGTTGATATGGTATTGATGGTGTTTTTCACGGAATTGTTATAATGGGGACACATTTTAGAAAAAAAAAAGAAGTGGTCTGTTCAGTTTCTCAAACCTAAATGTGTAAACCATAAACTACAAAGGACCATTACAAAAAAGACTGTCTCGACGCTCCTTGTCATAGATTCTAAAAGTCTCTAGGACGGCATTTTCACAAAAGATATTCCGTCATCTTTAAGTTTTAACGACGGTAATGTGGATCGCTGGGCTGCAGGCAAACACGCTCAAAATAGTTCAGATACGTTCTTGTGGCTGTTTCCGTTACACCTGTACAGATTGTGAGTACAATGTCTACCTGCTTTTTTTCTTTTCCACTTCAAAGGTGCATCCAAAGGAGCTGGTTTAGACCTATCACCTTGTTTGACCTTCATGTCCGTACGACGCTTTCTTGAGATTTAGGAGGAGTGCACGTCGGCTCTTCTGTGACCTCTCCGTTGTCCATAACACCCTTCAGAGACATTTGCTTGCATCTTCAGAGAACATCCCCCAAGGGGTCCAAAGATAAATCTCACAAGATGATTAAGGGGATAGATTTCTTTGAAGACACTAGTTTGTTTTAAGAGGTTTCAAGCCAAAAGATTTAAGAACAATTGCCTTTATTCAAAGTAATGTAATTCAGTGTAATCGTATGCAATAGAAGACAACTCAGTAAAATAGTGGCCATGAATACGTCATGTCCAGTGCATTAACATTTGAAAAGTGCAGGACGTGACAAAACTAAATACAATAGAAGAGCACACAGCTGGCTATAATAAAACCAAACAGAGACCAAAAGAACAGAATATCACCAGTAAACCCGTAATGTCCATGCCATTAAGATACATATATGACTCTGCATGTGTGCTATGAATATGTATGTTGTATGTATAAGATGTGACCCTGGACATTAATATGTATTGGGCGGTAATGAGGCGAATGGGCAGATCAGATGGGTCCTCCTAACTGGTCACATGTGGCTCATTAGGAAAGGGCCACACAGAGCACCTGATACCCTCAAGATGACTACTGCACCCCAAGAATGATCTATTAAACATATTGGTTTTATAAGGCGAGGCAGAGAAACAGTCGAGATGAAAGACAACAATCTACATTTGGATCTGAACTAATATGACAGATATGTGATAACTAACTACTCTGGCAGGAGGGGTACAAGGATGTAGAGTGAGGTTCAAATGGCAGTGATAGTGTCTGGTGTAAGACTTTCAAGACTCTACCAAATGCTCCTGTAGTTGACCCTGACCTCTGACCTATTTGTGGACATGGGAAACTAAAAAAATGTACTTGTCCAGCAGGAATCATCATCACACATCACCACTATAACCCTGGACCGGAGGTGATGTTACTGTAGAGAAGGGACAGTGTACCTTCATCAGCACTGGAAATAAGATAAATTTTTGTGGTCAAATACTCTGATCATATTTGCAATAACTGCTGAAATCTAAATGTATACCAGGAGAGAGGTGGAGAGAGAGAGCAGCAGGACGCATTGTTGAGTCCATATTAACTAGGCACATGTGTGTCATTATAGTAGGTTGAAATAAGACAGCTGATACCCATGTGGGGACTGTGGGGTTATAGAGTCATATCTCTGTGCACATTGCCATGTGTTTCCTTTTCTAACAGCAGAACTCAAGTACGTCACAAATGACCAGATGTTAGTGGTGTTGTACGTTGAATCTGTTTAGCTTGATTTTAGGACTTTTAGATGGTCACGCACGCAGACGAGCAGAGGAAGTATAAATGTCATAAAAGTCAGACATGTAATTAGGTCCTAATAAATGGAGCCACCAGATACCCAACAACCTTAATCAAGTGATACGATGTGTATCACTTGATGTATACTGCAAATGTATCAACCATTTCCAGTAAATGTTTAACATGTTGACATTGTACAATTCTACTCCCTGAACATTTTTAAAGTCAGAACCCTCTCTATGTCATCCTGTAACAGCTAATTCGGTTATATTGCTTAAAAAATGCGCTGAAATAGCAGTTTTAACAGAACCAATAATATTGCAATTTTGCTATCTATGACAATGAAACACAGATCCAATCAAACTCTGGGAAATGCCTTGATTGTGCGATATTAAACTGGGAGCAGGGAAATCATAATGAATCCCCAGCTCTGCTTGAAAAGTTTCTAATACTTGAGAATGACATAACGTGTTGGAGACCCATCGTCTTTCTCCGCTACATGGACAGAAAGCTGCGCTCCTCAGTTCAAATCTTCAGATGACCTGCATGGTGGTCCACAATAGACTTAGTCAGTTAAGATAATCCAAACCATTCTGGCCGATACATTTCCTGGTTATGCCTTTCAGTAAAGATCTGACTGACGATGATGATGGGTGTTTATATGAGCATACAATTAAATAATCGATAAGAACAACCCTGTGACTGTGTAACACCATCTTCACGTTCTTCTCTAAAGATTTTTAATGGAAGACGAAACATAGCTCTCAGTCACAGTAAAGAATGAACAGCAGTAAATTAGATCACTCTAAAATGTATGCACATTTTGTAACAGCAGTAAGGATCCATTTTAAACAATCTGTTCACATTTCAATGATTAAAGTCTCTGGACTGTCGAGGATAACTATGTTTCTTGGATTTTTTGTTTCTTAGCTCTCTGCAATGTCATTTTATCTCTTTACCCTAAACTGAATTTGCCATTACACAGTGATCTAAACATCTTATGACATCACTGGTGTATTCCTCTCCCAATACAATATATTGTAGCCGCCACACATTGACAGTTTGAAGACTAAGAAAAGCCATTAACAGGTAATAACAGCTCATTATTGTAAAAATGTCATAACAATTGTGCATTTAAATCAAATTGCATGCCTAAGTTTTGTGCAAATGTTGGACTGTTTCTACCTACAACCTACTAAGTCTTACAGAACAAAGCTTATTACCTCCGCCAGGAGAATCATGCGATAACTTGCTTGTGCGTGCATGAGTGGGTGGGCGAGTGTTCACCTCTGTGTCCGTCCACAGCTAATCTGGCATTCTGCTGCAGCAACTGCATAATATTTTGTGTGCCCAGTTATGGCTGCATGCTCAAGGACCTCTCATGGTTGCAGTTACTCACACTTTTATTGCCTGTTTGATACTGTCATTGACTGCCTGCTGACTCCTCACTCACTACTCTTAACAGGCCCCCAGCCGTTAGGGCCCGCTAGTATTAATAATAACACAGATGAGTGCATTGCCGAACCCCAGCAGCTGCCAGAGACACGGTGGAGGAAAACCATAAACGGTATTTCCAAGGTTGGAAAACAGTTCGCAAACCTGTATTGTTTTGGACGGTGTGTTTGGCTATCAGCTAACGGAACTACACATGCAGCTGACTACATTGCCGACGCTCAGCCGGCACAATGCGGCGAGAGACACAGTTATTCTGTGCCTTTTTATTTTGGGCATAAAACTCGTTTACACGCATATTGTTCAAGTCACTAACACAGAGCTGAGACGCGCGCCCGCACAGAGCCGGTGTAGATAGCTGCACAGATTAAAATGAGAGCATATCTGTTGTAGGAGAAGTTAAAAACACGTCTGATTCACTTGAGGTCTAGACAGGGGGGTTAGCAAATAGTGGGTCGTGTTCATTCAATCACACAACACAGCAGTGTTCATTGCAGACACACCTGGCAGAGATCTTCTCTCTACTGAGCACACCTTTCTAGTTAACAATCATCTTTAACTTGTACTGATGTTTATTATTCCTTTCTGGGATTGAAACCCAACTTTATGAACCCAAGTCTGGGGCAACACATGTTCACTGACAGATAGATGGATAGATGGATAGACAGGTTTATGAGTCATTAATTCAAACAAAGGCGGCTTATTAACCAGTCTGTGTTCACAGCTGGCTTACACCTGATACCTTCAATAGCCCCAAGACCCCTTTAATTATGTGTGCGTGTGTGTGCGTATGTGTGTGTGTGTGTGTGTGTGTGTGTGTGTGTGTGTGTGCACGCATAGTCCTGTTGTGCCACAAAATGATAAGAAATGCTCTTACTGTCCTCACTCCTCTAGATGAAAGCTTACAGTATCAAAGTCCTCAAACACAGATTTTGAACGAATCATTCTTTAAATTTAGGATGGACTGACAATGGAGACACTACACGAGGCTAGAGAGCACAAAATGAGACACAATTAGGAAAATCCCAGAGGACCAGGACAGCAAATCTGACACTGCAGTGCATTTTTCACCGAGATGAAAAGGTTAAAGTGATCACAGACAGCCAACATCCTTACAACATGGACACCTGCCCATGTTTAACATCACATGCTTGCCAGTATTTTACAAGTGGATGTATTAAGATAACAGAATTTCTTGTTCTAAGATGGTCCTTCATCCATTCCAATAAAAGTAGCTTAGTCCTCAAACAGCAAAATAAAATCTCTCAAATTCATTTCTAATCTAATTCCGTTTTGGGGCCCATTGAATTATTAGCTCATTGTTTACGTTGCTCAGAAAATTGCATTAATCATTTTTAATACCGTACTTTTGTTATAATTGTGTACACAAAAAAGCGTTGGTCATATGACTTGCAATACCGACTGGGGCCACTACTTCAAAAAAAGCACTGCAGCTCTATTCTTCTGGACTTGATGCTCCATATGAACACACTGGTGACTACATTTGAATATTTGTCAAAACCCATTTAAAGTTCTCACTGTGTAATTCACATCAAATAAAAAACAGTTCAATTGGATCTATTAGCTTTTAACAGTTAATGCTGATAATTTATATGTCAAAATGACAGTAATTGAATTTTCTATTAAACCAATATTCCTGTATTTCTTGCTCTATCAAGATTTAATAAACCATTTCCTTTGTTATTTTCAAGAGGAGTTATTCTACTTGAATCCATGCCCTTAAATAATATGTCAGCAGGAGCCCTGGTGACACGTTTACCCTCCCTGCTGTTGTGTAAATTAAGATATCTTCAAAGGCTGCTTTTCACAATGTTAGTCAAGTGTAGTCGATGTCACCTCTTGAAAATTCAAAGGGAATAAGATGAGTAACTGAAAATCAGCTAAAATTAGAGGGGTAACAAGCAAAGCAAAGCCAGTTTTGATTGGCAGTGATGTTCTTGTGATGAAGAGATATGAAACTGTGATATTTGTAAAGCAATCCGCCTCTGATTTGAAGCCGCATGAAGATCTATTTTTGCTCAGGTCTCATCTGTGTCAACACGTTAACCCTCATATGAGGAAAAGACAATTCGCACGATGCTCCTCCCGTGACCTCGGACAATTAAGCCTTCATTTGCAAACATGGCAACGTCACACCTGAAGCTAGTTATTTAAATTGTATCTCATTTTGCGCAACAACTCAGCAGAGAGTAGAGATTCAGGGGGTTAATTGGGTCTAGGGACACAGTCACACACACACACACACACACACACACACACTGCCACCACCACCACCAAATCCTCTTAGCTCTATAATGAAGGAAGTGGAGGAAAAGTGAAGCAGAGAGAGAAACATGGTGAAAGAGGGCGAGGATGGAGAGATGAGAGAAAGAAGGAGAAGGAGACAGAGATGCAGGTCAAGATAAAAGGATAAACACTGAGGGATAAAAAAGCAGGTGATTCTGTGATGGAAGGAACAGAGAAATAGGAGACGCAGAAAAAAAAGTTGAAGGGGTGACAGTTAAGATTGGATTGTAAAATAACAATGCCGTGTTGCTATGGAAACAAACATTTTTATCAGCCCAAAAGGCAAGGAAGTACCTGCTTGTTAAACCTCTTGTGCTATCTTGTTAAGCTGTTGTTATGTTTGTGCGAGCAACAGTATGTTTGCAGTCGTGGCGTTCCCTAATGAAACACTGTGGGCGCACGTCTGGCTTTGTTCTGTTTTTTTTTTTTTTTATTCTCCCTAGATTTTTAGACTAATTATTATCCTCTCTCTCAAATGAATGTGTGAGGTTTTGTTTATAATGACAGTAGGAAATGAATACAATCTGTATATTGTAACAAGGCCACAGTGAATTGGGGAGGTTGGAAACTTTTTATTAAAAATCTGCCTAATTTTAAGCTTCGTTGATGTGGATGTTTCAATGGTTGTTATGATCCAACCCAGCTTGATGGATGTATGATCTCTGTTGTTTGGGATCAAAACAAGTGACCAGATGTAGTCAGGCCTGTGTTTCACATAGTTTAGACACAATAGAGGCAATTTGTATTCAAGCATTGAAGAAACATGAAGCATGAAAAGGTAATGCTGCTACAGAGCTAACACAAATACCACCCATTTTACAAAGAAAAATATGTCTTTCGGTAAACCTCCAGGG
The DNA here is from genome assembly GCF_004355925.1 of Anarrhichthys ocellatus. Classification (NCBI taxonomy): domain Eukaryota; kingdom Metazoa; phylum Chordata; class Actinopteri; order Perciformes; family Anarhichadidae; genus Anarrhichthys; species Anarrhichthys ocellatus. The sequence continues at coordinate 3,173,383 of NW_022280065.1, read as the reverse complement.
AGCTCTGTGATCACAGACAAAATGCTCAAATCAGGTCAGTTCATATCAGCAGCTCACATACCTCCTCATATGCTAATTTGGCACATCCCTTTCGAGCACAAAGCACCGTCAACAGAAAGATAGGATCTAAGTCCTGCACCTGATGATTTGAGAGCAGACTGACAGCTGATTTGATTCAAACAGCCAAACAAGATTCAGCCATTTTCTGGTCATGTGTGAAGATACACAGGGATGTAAAATCAAAAACTAAGGTTGAATCCTTAAAATTTCATGTTTCAGATATTATCTATGATTGGAATTTTTTTTCTGATATAGCCAGTCAACATATTTACAGTCAATAATTATAGCTCTATATAGTTTTCTTGCAGGAATGGCAGGGTCCACCATTCCTGCACTGGATACCTGCCGACCTACGCACAAGGGATTTTTCAGCTATTTTTTTCTCTTTGATATCTGCCTCACTGTTCACTCTCCTTCAGATGTATCAGAGCTGTATGTATAAGTTACTGCTAATGCAAACTCAATATTTCCTACTGCTGCTGCTAGCTCATATTAAAAACATGTAACTGCCGAAACACAGGGTGGCTTTTATTGTGAAGCAGTCAAAGAAAATGTAATTTATAAGGTTAGTGCTGACAGCTACCTTTCATTAAAATTGCGTTTATAAAATATTTTCCAAGCCTTAAATACACAAGTACATTTTTTTGGGAGGAATTAAAGCATTTCTCAAAGTCCTGCAGGTTCAAACCCAAAAACTTAAAACACAACGTCTTTGTCAGGATAGACAGAAAACCATAAAATCATTTTGGGTTCTGCATGGTGTTTTAAAAATGACTGATCCACACAGATGATGGACTTATATCGTATTCTGTCGTCAATGTCAATTTATTTATATAGAATTGTAATCCTATATTCTCTATAGCGGGCGGATTATTGCACAGGAATTTCTTGGTCAGCTAAGACGGTAAACGGATCAGCAGAGAATATCATATAGAAGTTTGGCACAAATACGCGAACGCATGCATCAGCCAATCCTTCTCCATCACTTTTTCCTCATTTCCAGTGAACCTCTCCCTTCCTCTCTGTGATACTGCTGATTCCAGTGTCACAGAGTTGCAGAGCCTTGCAGTTATTCCATTGAGTTATACTAGTGGAGGAGACCTGGATCATATCTTGGTCTCCCTTCGTCTGAGACAAAGATAAAAGGCAGAAGTTATGTGTGCAATCGCCAGATACCACACAGACCACACCGAAGGTGTTTCAATAAAAGACCAGATCAATGATAAGGGATGAAAGGCTTTGATGTCATTATTAACTCAAAAAAATCTTTTATCTTTTTTTCTGATCAGTATGTTTTTTTTTTATCAGGGTATTTAATTTAATTTCTTTACCCATGAAAAGGCTTTTTGGACTTTTTAGAATTATTTTTCCCCTATCCAAAATATTATTTCTGAACATTTTCTGAAGTTTACAAAGATATTTGGGTGGTTTTTTTTACTCAGATATGTCTCTCCTCACTCTTCCAATTTGTCAGACAACTCTCCAACAAAAGACGATCATTGTTTGTTGAGACTGCCGAAATAGACTGACTGTGTCTGTGTTCATGTGTGTGTGCATGTGTTATAGGACGCTGGGGGAACAAAGGATTTCCACGACACAAGGGGCCCAGGACAGGACTGAAGGGAGGAGGAGGAGAAGGAGGAGGAGGAAGGGATAAATTAGGAAAACGTAGTCCAACAGAGCACAGACAACAGAAGAGAGGATCAGAGGATAAATGAGGAATAAATGACAGGGACATTTCAGAAAGACAAGCTTTAATGGTTTTAGGGTTAAGCACTTTTGAGGGCTTTTTTTCTTTGCAGTATCTCAGCCCAGAGTGATTTAACTTTGTTGAATAAAGCTCAGTGGAAGTTAAGTCAGCTCAGGTCTGCTCAGTTGATGGGAGGCTGTGTGGACGGGTTTACTGAATTTTGGCCTTCAAAAATCAACTTAAACAACCAAAGTCATTCTGCCCTTTGTATCTTCTCTAGCCACAATTTTAACACATATTTGAAATGTTCTGAAGGGTGCAGCAAAGCTTTACCACAAAATGAATTTACCATTTCAAACATTAATAAACCATGGCTCTATTTATTTTCAAAGCTTTATAGCTTAAGTACTAGCCTCATTCCAGATTTAGGAATACCACGTCTCCAATATCTTTCAGTGATTCAAAAAGTGAAAATAATAACAGTTAAAGAGTAACAAAGTGAAACAAATCAACTCTGTCTCCTAGAAATTATGTTACTTTGCAACAGCCGCCTCAATTATAATTGTCTATCAATATAATGATGAAGAGTTGTTTTTTTTGCCAAGTCCCAAAATGTTGATGGCACAGCACTTGATAAAGATTAGTGAAATAGATTAGGGAGAGATACAGATTAGGGAAAATATTATCACCAAACATAATTCTGGCAGAAATAACATTTTCTTCAAAATGTAGATAGCAAAACAAATTAGTTGTTGGCCGACATGTAATTTCTAAAGAACAAGGTTGAAGAAAATGGCAAGTCAGTCTGATTGTCAGGCAACGTCAGTACAACTACGATCAACAGACCTATTAACTACAAATGTGTGTGAAATCTGTTTAATGTGACCAAACAGAAAGAGGTTAATGCTCTTCAAAGTCTTCAAAGTTTCTCTCAGTGGTCATTCAGAAAAAACTAAAATGTGAAAGATCAAGGAAGCGGGGTTATCTTCTTTTAGAAAGCAAAAGAGAAAACATGTACGTATATGGTAACACCAAGGACAAAGGGATTTATGGACAATTAGATTTTTATATCTGAGAAACACCTGCATTAACAGTGAGTCTGCAGTGACAGTCATCCCAAATGTTGTCAATTTTCTAAAACACGTTTAACCAACCTATTGCAATTAATTTGCCAAAAATAATTGTTTTGAAAGTGTAATACTTAACAGCAACAAGGTGTGAGGATATATGTTGACAGAATGGCTAATTCAACTTGCATTAGTTGGCATTTTATTTATGGTAAGCTGTATTTACTGTGGGATTTTACTGTGGGATTTTATTCAGTTGATAGTTTTGTCAAGTACAGCATGTGAACGTTCGTCCACGTTGTCACGCTTTCCTCGAAAATGCTTTGTAAAATCTGGTTTGATGGTCGATTATCAGCGCTCAGCCAGACGTCTGTTGTTCCCTCAACAATAGACTACTACCAGCCCTCTCTCTCTCTGTGTGTGTGTGTGTGTGTGTGTGTGAGAGAGAGTGTGTGTGTGTGTGTGTGTGTGTATGTGTGTTAATCATGATGCAGCTCTTATCAGCGACCGTCAGACCTGCAGAGTCTCCGATGTGCTCCCTGCTGATAGCTGCACACACAGAGGTCTCCTCCCCCATCGGGGTTTTAAATAGAGAACTAATAGACCTCAGCTTGGAAAATAAAAGCCGAAGATCATTACCAGGCGAGGATGACAACTCGGTAGAACAGTAGTAACAAACAGCTGATGATGCACTGGCCTCTCGATGTGCAGTCACTGAGTGGGAAGGAGCTGAGAAAGACACCGCTGTACGAAACCGACAGCAACCGCATTTTACATGATTTTTGCTGCAAAGACTGATGGAAACATGCTTCATCTGGCAGAAGACCTCAGCTTTTTTGTTTAGTCTCACAATGACTTTTGCATATTGATAAAATTACAGAATAGATGGATTGTTGTGAGCATTTTTGCTGGATCATGTCTGTTTTGCAACCTGAGGCATTGGAGGTCAGATTGAGTGGACTGTGAGTGTCTGAATCGTGTCCTGCAACTCGTGACTCTGACTCTGATTTCGGCTTTGACGTTGAGAGAAAGACACACAGAGAGGAGGGTGAAAGGATAAAATCAGTCATTAGAGTCTATTCACTGTCTCTATGGTGCCAATGGAAAGGCTCTTGACCTGCCGACTCAAACACACACACACATACACACACACACACAGTAAGAGAGAGCGGGCTGTAATGAACAGTCGAGGGAGTCCATTGCCCCTTCTGTTCACATTTAGACTCTTGATTGGCCGAGACCTCTGACCATAGAAGTCAAAAGGTTAAAATTGTGACCCTAAGGACAGATGTGTGCGTGTGTGTGTGTGTGTGTGTGTGTGTGTGTGTGTGTGTGTGTGTGTGTGTGTGTATGGGATGGTGAATTAACACGAAGAGGTCCAGAGGCGATAGCAAAAGCTATCCTGGATATTCTGATGTAGATCTTTACAGTTCAAACCTTGAATGAGAGGTTTTTTTCTTTTTTATAAATTAACACATTATGGGTCAGCGTGAATAGCAGGTCAGCAGCTTATGAAACCCGAGGTCTGTTTGGATGTGTGGGAACTCGGGTCTGCAGATGACAGCTCATTAACGGAAGGAGATTTGACCGTCAACCCCAATCACTCTCTTCCTCTTCCCCCACCCCCCCTCAGGCTCTGCAGCAACAAGGTCAAACACAGAGGTGGAGGAGGGTGGCGTGGTACAAGCAGTAAGGTGTTTGTGCTGATCTATCATTTAACCACACACACGTTCACACGGCTCGCACATCAGTGGGATGAAGCGTCAGTCTTCAACATGTGAGAAGTCTTTGAAGATGGGACGAGACAACTCGTCCGTCTCTTCCTTCTTTCTCTTCTCTTTTTCTTTGTGTGTTGTCCTGATCAGCAGTTTGTGAAATCCCTGCAGAGTGTTGGGAGATGCTGCCTGACAAACAAGGCACCCAGTAACAGCAGATAGAGAACAACAGCGGAGGAGAAAGAAGTTTCAGATCATTGTACAGCTATAGTTTTCTTTCGACACTTTCATATGATAATCTTTTAGGTAAAACTCCAAAAACCCACTATACACTACCTGCTCTGCACAAAACAACAGATAGACACAGTAACTGTACTGCTGAGGTGCCCTTCAGCAAAGCACCCTTGCCTGCATCTACTCCTGATACAGTATGCTAACTGTAAATCATATATTTCTGTCTCGGAATGAATAACCTAGTTATACAATTCCAAAAATACATTGTTAAGTTCTCTCTTTTGTCATGTCTTAATGTCACGTGTAGTATGTTGGAGAGGATTTTTTTGTGCCTTCCTTCCTTCCCTCCTTCCTTCTCGAATCTGAGTTGTACAAGAGTTTTACAGCCTAGTTTGACATCTTATTTCATCACTCTCCAATCTCTTACCTGAATGCTTAAAAGGTTCCAGCCAGTAGCACCACGTTCGAGGCGTAGTTCACCTCCAAAATGTCACTGAAATAGGGTGAAATTATCAATGTTTAAGCTCAAAACAACTCTGTCTGTCTCACTTGCACACCCTGTGAGTGTGGGTACCGTAATTGAGGCAACTAGTTGTTGTTGTTGTTTATGTTTCTGTGCCGCTCCAAAGTTTGCTCGTTTGCAACAGTGTACTGTATTTTTAAAAAATAGGCATTAATTGGAGCCACACAGGAGCCAAAAGTTTTGCACAGGGCAACCTGGGGTCAAACTATTGAATGGAAGCAGTGCACTGCTCAGAAAGTAAATTAAAATATCAAGACCGCTGGAGGTGAACAGATATCATATCAAATGCGCATCACATCCTAATTGCTTATCATTTCCCCCGTCTCTCTTTAATCTCAAACCAAACGTGACAGTAATTGTAGGCTGCAGAGGCACATGTCAGCAGAGGGATCACTACCTGCAGAGAGGATAAAAAAGATGACAAAGAAAACAGATAAAGTTGGAGAAAATCCGGCAAAAACACTGCAAAAGGGGTCATAGCCTAAATTTAAGTACAGAACTTTAGTCTCTGAGTCACAACTGGCAGTTCAAAAATTAATCAGCATATAGCAGGAAGTATGACAAAATAAAAAAAGAACCAAACTGAGGTGAAAGGGACGGAGAGGTGTAGAGATAAAGAATTGGGCCAAGCGGGGATCAGCTTCACACAGAGATCACAGTCACGTCTTCCTATCTCTTATTTTTTTCTGTTGGTCTATCTGTGTTTACCACCATTGCTCCATCTTTACCTCCATCATTGTCGGGTTTTTTTTCTCTCTGTCTCAGCTTGTCTTTGAGAGAGAGAGAGAGAGTCAAAGAGAGAGTGAGAGAGAAGATAAGCTTAGACAGAGAGATGGAGCTGCAGTAATAAACAGGCAGTTAGAAAGAAGAGAAAGAAGATGAGAAGGAAATGCAAATAGTTGCTTTATGGTTGGGTCAATGGAAGCAACAATGGTCCTCTCGCTCTCAATTTCTCTTTCTCTCAATAGGCTGTGGACAGAGCAATAAGGTCAGAGGTCACACCCTGATCAATACACATGTCCACCAAACAGCAGCATTTCCTGCTTTTTAGATTTTAAAAGAAAATATCTTAAACAATGTAAGAATTGACAATGCGGAACAGATTACTTTCCCCAAAACAGAGAAGTGTTCAACATGGTTGCAGTGTTATGGTCTCTTCCTTTCAGAATAAATTCCTTATGTATGCAGAGGGATTTGCTTAAATCTACAAACACTGTACCAACCCTGTGCACAATTATTTATGTGTAAATACTCGTGTTCTCGTCATAACTGGAGCTTCATACGTCGTCGGGGGTGCTTCAGACAAATCATCAGCAAGCACGACAAAACCAAGAAAAGCCACACCCATGTCTTATAGCGACATGGATAAACTTCTGATGCAATAAATTCTGGATGATGAGGAGGAAGAATGTCTGTCTCAAGTATTTGCTCCACAGCGATGGATTCATCGGTTAAACAACTTGAGAAAAGATGATGGTTGGTTTGACAAACTTTTGCAGCCAATGAAACTGGAAGACGATGAGGGGATTTCATACAAAAAGGATACCAACTGTCTTAGACTCATGTGAGCTTACATTTTGTACATGAAATATGGTACAAAATATGTGAAATATGTGAAAAATATATAAACCTGCTGTACTTAATGACTTCATCATACCGGCTTCACATCTGGGTTTCAACTTTGAATGTGGAGAAGACCAAGAAAATGTTTTCCCAAAAGTCTGGATTTCAAGGGAAACCCATCACTGAACCAATTTTAATATGTGCTCTAGAGAAGAGTGCCGCTCTCTGAAAGTTTATATATTTATAAACACTAGTGATTCATTAATTCCAGAGAAACACAAAAGGCAATAGATATCAAACTGAATTTGACCAATTTCAATTTTAAAAGAGAGAGTTTCTTTGTCAATATGTAGTCTTCATACGTGTGGTGCATGTTTGGGTTTGTGTGTGTGTGTGTGTGTGTGTGTGGGATTGGATAGATTGTGAAGGAGCAGACAAGAGGTGATCATAATGACAAAAAATATCATGCGCACACTTAGACATATACACAGGAAGAGGGGGAATGAGGAGTGTAATCATCTCCAATCAAGATGTTATTGATTTCTCTCTTTCTCTTTCTCTGTGCCGCTCTCTCTGTTTCTCTCTCTCTCCCACCAGCACCTGGCTCTTGTCACAGTAGGACACTGAGGCTCAATAGCAGCACTGAGAGAGACAGTTATACATCATTATCTTTCCATATTGTGTGTGTGTGTGTGTGTGTGTGTGTGTGTGTGTGTGTGTGTGTGTGTGTGTGGGTGTGGGTGTGTGTGTGTGAGTTCCCTGGTCACCGGCTCTGAGACGAAACACACACAGATGTTTTTTGCTCTCTTCTGCTCTCCAATCACGATTTGCTGCTTGTCTGCAGCCACAACAACGACACACAAATACACACAAGCAGAAGATCCTTCAGTTTTCAGGACACTTAAGTGTCTCCATTGAGGACAGAGTGCCTCCAAACTTCACTTCTCATCTAAGCAACTAAATACATTTACTTCAGTACTTGAGTACAATATTTGAATTTACGTGAGTGTTTCCGTATTATGCCGCTTTATACTTCCACTCCATTGCATCTCAGAAGCATATATATTATACTTTTTACTCCACATTCATGTGATATCTTTACATTGCAGATTTTAATTTTTAATACAAAATATGAATCACCTAATACATTACGAAAGATTATTGTGGGTTAAGATACCCAGCAGTATGTCAACAATTAAGATTAGCTCCACCTTTACCAGCTGCAACAGTAACATTTACACATTAATGCATCACTTAAAATAATCCAGTGATATCATATTATTCTGAAATGGGCCGTTCTGCATATGAGTACATTTACTTTTGCTATTTTAAGTACATTTTGAAGGGTTTTTACTTGTAACAGAATGTTTTTAATTACTACTCTCTCTAATCTACTTATAAGTAAAAGTTCTGACTACTTCTTTCTACACTGCTGTACAATAACCTTTTGTATCTCATATTGTATCATCATTTTAAACTTGAACAAGCTCGATTACTTGCACATTTAGGCTTTTTTACTATTACAGTGTTCCCCACTTCAATGTAGAACACTAGGTATATATTGTGGACTACAGTAAAATGCACTATTATGAAAGTCAGTGTACAAGAAATTGATACAACCATTGTGTACAAATGATGTCAGAGATCAGTGTAGCTGCAACATTATAAAACTACTGCTTTAAACATCTGAGCGTAAATAATCACAATGTTAATCTTCTAACTTGGTTTCCTCGTCCTCTCTAACATACTGTATCCTCAGATTTTAAGTCATGATAGATGGATGGATGTATGGATAGATAGATAGATAGATGGATAGATAGATAGATAGATAGATAGATAGATAGATAGATAGATTATTCATCATCAGGGAGAAATTTGTTTGTTACAGCAGCAAAATAAATCAGAAAGTAGAGCTACATAACTCATGGAATTCAGAGATTTGCTCCATATTATTTTGTACCAAAAGTTGTTGTTGAAATCCTTTTAATATGTGTTTGTTTTTGTGCAGGTCATATCTTTTGTGTTTTAACAGACCAACCCACAAAACCCACAAATAAAAACAGCTGAAAGCATCACAAGGGCTTCCCCAGATGTGTGTGTAGGTGTGTGTGCGTGTGTGTTGTGCGTGCGTGTGTGTGTGTGTTTGTGTCAGTGTCTCTGTAGCCGTATGTTAATCAATGCCGTTAATGTAGCAATGAATTAGTAGTTTAGATGTCACGGGACGCTTAACACAGCTGATCCTTACCAGACACCCACAGAAACACACACACGCACACACACACCAACACACACCAACACAGCCCACAGGACCCCTGGGGACCACAGGCGGACATTGTATAGTAGGCTAATTATCCCAAATTGCTAAAGTAGTAGAGAGAGAGAGAGAGAGAGTGTGTGTGTGTGTGTGTGTGTGTGTGTGTGTGTGTGTGTGTGTGTG
>NW_022280065.1:3162613-3164084 GCF_004355925.1 Anarrhichthys ocellatus | reverse complement strand
GTGTGTGTGTGTGTGTGTGTGTGTGTGTGTGTGTGTGTGTGTGTGTGCCCCCTTTCACAGCTGCTCCTGGTGTCAAGCCTTTGATAGATGAGAGATAGAGAGAGTGTTCATTTACTGGTCGGGAACACACGCACACACACACAGGAACACACACACCTGACTGCTCATTTATTGGTCTAACAGATTGGTCTTTTGTTGCTCGGTCGCTGGTTCACGCTGGAAGAACTGCCGAAGTTCAGACTACGACGCTCGGGGGAGAAAGCACCCTGTCGTCAAGCGTAAATGCCTTAAATGCGGCAACCAGACCTCCTATGAAATTTGTGGTTATAATTAGGAAATAAGAGGCATCATAAACAGACAGTAGTTTGACAATAAACAGACGCAGGGAAGAGTAAGTGTGCGATGGATGAGTGAATATGATTGCCTTCAGTGCCGACGAACACTCACACTCACGGGGGCTTTTGCTGTCAAGTTTTTTCACTTAACCAAACTTTGAATCTCTATGAATCTTTAGTACTGTGAGTGAAATTGTAAATTCATTCACAATAGAGCAAGTTAATATTGAATTTGAGTCAAAATGTTTTTGTTTGATTTTGCTTGTATATAGTCTTTCCAGGGGATATTGACAATATAAACATATACGGTAAATAACAACAGGTAAGCCTCCACAATATGAGGATATGATGGATATGTACACATTTGAATTGGCTGAAACATCTTCAATAATAAAAGATAGATTAAAAAGTACAATATTATGGACAATCTGCTATCATTTGCTCAGTTTGCAGACAGCAGTAGCAGCAGCAATCCACCAATAATAGATCAAAGGACACGCAAAGCCAATATGAATTTAACTTGTTCTTCTTTTTTCATTTTTTACCAAGACGTTGTTGCCCTGAAGAAAAAGCAGAATCTCTTCTGTCTGTCCTTCCTATCTAACCCTCAGCTATTGTTTCTTTAGATAGATGAATAGATGGATAGATACTCTAATCTTTTGTCCTCTTCCCGTTGCCCTCTTTTGTGAGACAATGCTCTTCCCCTTTCTTCTCCTACACCCATCCATCCATCTCCTCATTCCACCATCCCTCCATCTCTCGGATATGGATGAAGTGACGGGGCCACAGGCTGAAAGACACCACCTCATCTGGTTTAAATTACCTCCACACCACACACACACCTGCACCAGCACCACCACGGCTGTGTGTGGGTGTAGAGGGGGGGTAGTGCCTCTGGGATAGGTGGTGGGGGAACGCCCATGACATGACCCCGACCATGCACACACACACACACACACACACACACACACACACACAACAGGGAGTGAGCAACAGAGCGGGTGGGGTGTGAAATAAGCTGTAAGGCAGAGGGGATATTAAACTGCCACATGTGTTCTGTTTACTATTCTCTAATTAACCCCCAGGCTGTCTTATAGACTACACACTACACACACTACACACACACACACACACAC
>NW_022280065.1:3157740-3162213 GCF_004355925.1 Anarrhichthys ocellatus | reverse complement strand
GTGTTTGTGTATGTGTGCGTGTGTGTGTGTGTGTGTGTGTGTGTGTGTGTGTGCCACTCCAGGACATCACCTCTCTGTATTTTCCTTTGTTGTCATGAAATCCAGAGTCTCGGATGTCTTTGAAGACCTTGACTCACTGCTGCTTTTGTTTTAGTCTTGTATCAGAGTTTTAAAGACTTTGCATCCTTGATTCAATAGATGCATGTAAGTTAACAAACCCAATGCAGAAAACAGTAAAAAAAAAAAATAGATACAGGTTTAACAAATGATACTAACCTATTGCTAAGCTTGCATGACAGGTGATTATGTGATCAGTTTTCTCCACTTCTTCTTGTACAGGACATTTCACAAAGCATTTGCACCAAGTTTCATCACTTTCAGAGGTTTTCATTTTGGTTGTTACATTTTCTTTTGCAGTAATTTGCTATTTTTGAGTTTACTGCATATTGTTTAACTCTGAAGTTCTGTTTCATGGCAAGAATAATTACACAGGTGTACACATTGCTATGTGTGTAAGTTTCTGTCAAATGTGACACACTTAATTAGCGATGAATAATCTTGTAACATGACTATAATTAGTTTAGGGTATACTTTAGCAGTTACACAAAATATAACAATGTATCATTCATGATACTTTGTGATGTGCATTAACGATCCCTGTAGATGTTTCTAAGGCAACACGTGTAGGAGTTAATCTACAGCAACACCTTATGTTGATAATGATATTGTACGTGTCATCACTTCTCTCTCCTTTCTCTTCCATACTCATCCAAAGTGTGTTTGGTTTGTGAAGAGTTGTTCCCAGTGAGGGAAACTCATCTTAGCACACCCACTCAAGCTGCTGAAGCGGGACGGCACGGCCTCTTTTCACCTTTGACCTCGGCTCTTTTGGCCCCGCATGCTTGAGTGGTCATTACATATCACCAAGACAAAATGGAAATCTGTCTGTGTGTCAGAGACAGAATGAGAGACAGACAGATAGATTGATAGAGAGAGAGAGAGAGAGAGAGAGAGAGAGAGAGAGAGGGAGAAGGAGAGAGAGAGGGAGAGAGAGAGAGGGAGAGAGAGAGAGGGAGAGGGAGAGAGAGAGGGAGAGAGAGAGAGGGAGAGGGAGAGAGAGAGGGCGAGAGAGAAAGGGAGAAACAACATGTTTGTGTTGAAATTTGAGTTGAAATTTGAATGAACCTTAATGTTACCTAAAACAATTCAAATTAAATATGAATTAATGCAATTCAATTGTTCAATCTTGGGATAATAGTGGTAACGTTAATTTTATTTTAATCAGTTCGTTAAAATTTTCCAGACAGATAATGCTCACTGGCCAGCCTACCGATGCAAATGTAGGGACACCCACGATGAGTCTTGCACTTATTGAAAAGTAACACTCCGTGTGAGGTGGGTTGTGGGTCACGTGGGTCACCCCAATAATCAACCTGTGTGCATGTTTTTCATCGTCACCCACAGATCAAGTTGCGTGGATTTTTAAGAACACATTTTTGATACAGTCATCTGTCTCTTTGTCTTTTACTCTTTGCTCTATTGGAGGCCCTCAGGCATGTGTGTGTCCCCCATGGGTTGTTTGTCTCCTGGGTATCTGCAACATGCACACACTGGGAGGACACAACTCACACACAGTGTCCCAGTCGGGGGTAGACGCTCAGATCTGGGGGCAAGAGAAGCACAGCGGGAGTACAAGGGGAAAGATTACACCTCTGGGGCTGACACACACACACACACCCCAAAAAACACACGACAAAACATACACAAACACAACAAAAAAAAACTAAACTTTGAACAGTGAGGTGAGATTAATGCAGGCAGAAAAACACTGAATTTACATTACGTATAAAACCTTTTCATCCAGAGAGTTTCACATCCCACTGTTCAAGTGAATGAAAAGTTTCATAAAGTGCATTAAGTTGAATCTGACTCAGGTTTTGCTGGTTCATGGGACATGGAATCGGGCTGATGAGGCTTATGGGTACTGTAGTATTTTGTTCCATTCAGCATAGTTAACTGACTGAAAAACAACAACTCAGCAACTCATTCACAATGCTGCTGCTAGAATACTGACAAACACCAAGAAGAGATAACACAAGTCTCCAATTCTTAGATCCCTGCACTGACTTCCAGTTATATATTTTTGTTTTATAAGATTCTACTTATTGTCCATAAGTCCTCAATGGTCAGGGCCCAACATATATTGCAGGCTTAAACCTGATGGCTGTTTGTGCCGCTGTGTGTGGGTTGCAACACAGCTCGATCCTAACATGTATAACAGCACTGTCTATGTTTTCTATTTCACAATGTATTAGCCATCTGATTCAAGGCTTTTTTTAACTTTTTCTGCCAGAAGGGTGACTTGGACCTTCCTTCTTTTTTGAACTTTAGTGTTTGCGACCAAAGAGCAACTTCTGAGCACTCCGGACCTTCGCTTTTGTATATCACGGATAGGTCTCTGAGATCTGCAGGGACTGGTCAGCTAGTGGTGCCCAGCATTAAATCCAAATGTGGTGAGACGTCTTTCAGCTTTTATGCTGCCCAATGCTGGAATCAGCTCTCCTAGGAACTATTATATGCCTCGACTGTAACCATTTTCAAAACAAAACGTTTTTAAACAGTTTTATAGGATTTTTATATAATTTTATTAATTTGGTTTTTAACTTGCTCTTTTATTAAAAGGTCTCTTTTACATGTTTTGCCTGTTTAATGACATCTGTTTATGATTACGGGCCATATAAATACACTTGCTTTGCCTTACAGTATTGTTAAATTATCCAGGAAACTCTTTTTTTGTACTGTCATTGTGTTTTCTTGTACTGTATTAGTACTTCTGGTATACATTTACAACAATGTTAAAAGGGATTTATATGTATGTGTATTTTTGGTTTCAACGGCCGATAAATTGTTGATCATATATGATATTATTTAAGGGAATCTGCTGTAGTAGTACTGGACTTATCCGGAGAAACCAAGAAAGGACTAAAAACAGGACACGAATAAAAAGAGGGACAAGAGAAGAGAACAGATGAAGCAAAATAAACAATTTCTCAGAGCTAATTGGATTAATAGGAAGCAATTTGGTGTGGGATGATCTGGTGTATGAGTATTCATGTGTGCGTGTCTATGTGCAGCAGTTGTTGCGCCTGAAGCAAAAATATGGAAAAAGAAATGAAGACAGATTTAGACGGACGCAGAGAGGGCGAGACAGATTTGGAGAAACGAAGAAGACAAAAAGAAAATCATCGAGGGAAGATGAGAGAGAGAGAGAGAGAGAGAGAGGGAGACGTTACTCCTCTCTGTCCTGGTCTGAAACGAATTGGTCCAGGATTAGAGGAGATTATATTTAAAAACTACAGAAAAAAATTATACAAAGCCCTCCACAGGTCTGGTTTCCATGGCGATAGTCTGCTGTGCAACAGTGCAACAGCAACAGGGGGAGAAAATAAAACCAGTTGCTGCCTCGATCACCAGGAAGACACAAACCAGTTGTAAGAGACTGATTAAATGAACAAATACTTGCAAGCATGCATTCCTGGTATATCACCACCATAGATCGGTCTATAAATATGTCTCTGAGTGTATAATAAATCCTTGTGCAGTGTTCTAGCCTGTGATGAGCCTTCACACTCACAGATCGTTCACACAAATCAGCCTACCTCGATCGTATCTCATGTCTCACTGGAAACAACACACCCTCACCAACGTAGCCCCCAGTATTCAGTCTGGACTTCTGCTCAGTAGCCTCCTGTCTGAACTTTGCAGTGAACCAAGCTAGTTGTTTGACTTTCTTCCGTCGTTTTAATGCTAAGCTAAGCTAATGAACTCCTGGCTCCGGCTCCGCATTTACTGTAACGTCACAAGAGCGGCAACCTCATCTGACTCTCTGCAAGAAAGTGCATGAGCCCTCAAAGCCAGCAATACATTTTGTTATGTTGCATGTTGAATACTGATTGTAAAATGGAACATAACTCATTAGCAACATGCATTTATTTCTTTTATATCTGAGTCTGTTTTCTGTTCAACCTTCCCTGTATTTGATATTTAAATAATAGATTAGATGAATGATGACATTTATAAAAACCGCAAAAATAGAAAACTGCATTACGACATATTGTACAAGACCGAAGACACACAAAGTTTTAGACAGTATGTGAAATAAAGAAGAGGTTCTTTGCAGGAAGCGCTGCCATAAAAAAGGTTTAAATGGTCGCATTAATCACAAAAACTGTCAACGGTGGGAGGACTGTCGTTTTTTTTTCTCAAGCCAGTGAATATCTTTGATACTCAAAGAAATTGTCTTAGGTCTTCATAACTATGTTGAAATCCAAAAGGAGCAGGGGAATAAGAAGAGGGCAGAGGTGTGGAGAAAACAGAAAGCTCCTGAGGCGTCACACAGTGTGAACAAGAACACTTTTCAAAAATGTTAGACTTCAATTATTCACTGAGACATCTACTTGTTTCAGCACCCCC
>NW_022280065.1:3100039-3157640 GCF_004355925.1 Anarrhichthys ocellatus | reverse complement strand
CCCCCCCCCCCCAAAAAAAAACATCTGCTGCTAATTAAAAACAGGCTTCTACCTTTCAAAAAGCAGCCGATACTCTGATTGTGGTTGCTGTTTATGGATCTCAGCAATAACACTCATGTGCTGTTTCAGGCTTTGAATCCGTCTCTGTGTATATTTCACAGCTTGAACAAAGGCTTAACAGCGTGTCAGCTGTTGTTTTTTAACTGGGTGTCACGCTGCTGCCTTGTCTGTGAAATGCACTCGACTCTGAAGCAAGAAGCTTTCGTCCCTGTCTATCTTCCAGGCTGATCAGACAGGCTGAAACATCAGTGGTTTCCTGTTCCATCATTGCCTCTGAAATGTATTCTTCAAGAGCGGTTTTGATCACAGACACTTGTACCTGTGACAAGCACATAAACCAACAACCAACTAACTTGTTACAAGCAACTGTTGTTCATTGACACATTGCTTATTTCATCACCAGCTGCGACAGCAACGGTATTGTTCTCAATTTGTGCGAGTGATCAGATTCTGTCACTGTAACATCACAACCGCATAAGATGCAGTCATGAAACCACACAGGTGTGTAGTTGAGGTCAAAATGAAGTTTGAGTTCAAAGATGGCCGTGGTCCAAGCAAGGGGGCTCCTACAACCCCTGGCCTGATATGGCGTTGCAGCTGGTGTGATCCCATCACAAGATGGAGTTCTATTCTTTTCTTTCTTGTGGCAAGATTACCTGGAGAGCTCAATGCACCACAGTTTAAAGGTACCATGGGGAGTTTTTGACCACTAGTGGCGCTATGGAGCATTGTTTTTCATGAGTGTGTCCTGTTTGTTGGTATTGCACACGTGCAAGCGGATGCAAATTCAAAAGGCGGCCAGCATATTTTTTCAATGCGTATCTCATTAATCAATCTTTGTTATATCCTAATTACATAACCAAAAGATCACAGATTCCACCCAACACAGCTCATTTTAGTCGCTCTTTCTCAGTCTCACACACACACACACACACACTCACACACACACACGCACACACACACACACACACACACACCTGGTCTTTTCCTCCTGTGCTCAGCCAGATGTTATCATTGAGATTTCGATGTAAATTCAAGTGTGAGAAATGTTTTTAATTATCTAGCCACCTGGACAGGGTTGTAGCATGCAGACACACACACACACACACACACACACACACACTTTGCATGAAATAGCATCACATTCTTTGACGCACATTCACATAGAATGATCCGTATAATACCTCGACTTTCTAACTTTAAAAATGTGTTTTTTGTCCAGAGTGAATGTCCTCACACAGTCTTATTTTGTCGCTTGTGAGGACATCTTTAGGATAGAATAACCCCCCCACACACACACACATATTGTTTCAGGTAACAGATGTTGTCCTTTTGATTAAAGTCAACATATTTAGACATTGTTCTCACTCACTGCTGCAGAAACGTCACATTATTCTATAATCGGCTGAAGGAGAATACAGCAGCTTGTTTGGAAAATGAATCTTAATCATGTTCAAGAGCAGCAGCAGACACTCTTACAGTCTTGGACTTTGATGATCTTCTTCAGAATATTTCCAGGCTTTTGTTATGCTTCACCAGTTTCAATGCTCTGTCTACAGGATCTTTCTTTCTCAGTATTTTTTCACCGAGTACTTTCTACAATGATTGAAAAGTGATCAATTTGATCTGCTTTTTGAGTGCAAATATGAAATTGTCATACCATAGCCTACTCTGTCGCTATGTTGTGCGGATATTGATCAATTTACTCAGGACATTTGGAAAGCCGCACAATTAAATTATTTTATCCCCATTCAAGTTAGCAAAGGGCTTTTGGAGTTAGTTAAAAGCTGTTGCGTCTCATATGCTAAAAGGTGCATCTGTATCAAGAGGCACTGGGAGTGAGATCTGGCTGGGCTAGCAGCTAACTCTATACAGGGCAATCATAGTCGTGAGTCAATAAATCTGAATCTGAATGTTAACAACTTGTAAACTCTTGATAAATAATGCCTTAATATAAAAGTGGTAGCATTACTTCAACCTCTTCTCACATACAAATCAAGTTTGTTCCGGAACTTCAGAAAGAAATGCTGAATATCACCAAGTGCAGCTCAAGATAAATGACACTAATTTTAAAATATAGGATTTATATTGTAATGTTTTAAGTAAATACGACGTTTATGATGCAACATAGACAATAAATTGTTTGCAGTGTGGATAAATGTAGAAAGACATGACTGGACCAGTAGAACCTTCAGTTTATTTATATGTCTCATAAGATCAGTCAAACATGTTTCACTGATGCTTTGCTGACCTCAGCATCAGAACTTAAAGGTACACTTCCTCTAGAAAGACAGTTGATTTTAAAATATTTTTAATCGAGACTTTATTGTTTAGCGAACAATGTTCATCAGTGGTACCACAATTACACGCTACATGGAAGAGTCTACATTTGTTCGTATTTATTTTCTTCTTTTTTTTATTTCTTAACCAAAGAAATCCTTAAATTTCTGAAGCGCACTTTTTTTTTGGCCATTGCAGAGTTCTGACCCACAGCAGCTGAATTCAAACTCAGCGAGGGAATATCTGACGGCCAGAGTCATGAAGTCACAGTCTGCGTACCTTATACATTGAGTGTAGGTGTTTTCTGGTGGGAGTGTGAGAGACACAGCATTAGTTTTGTGAGCATTACAATCATTATAACGGATACCGATACCAGCACTTCACATTTCAAGGACAATAGCAGCCAAGGCCAGTTTAAAGAAAGACCAATAAAACAAATATTCAAAAGCATTTTCCTCCAAATATGATTTGTCTAGAAGATAACCATCCCATTGAAGAAATAAAACAAATCAAAAAAGTATTTTAATTCATGGAAGAACACTCAATGAGGTCCAGTGTATTTATTACCTGCAAACATACTGGCTTTATTATTATTAAGACTTCCATGACAACAGAGCAAACTCTGTCCACTGATGAAGCCCATGAGATGCGGTGGAAAGCTCCAGAGAATGGACCTTGTGCTAAGAATGTTTTTTTTATGTCTTATTAAGTTTTCACTGTTTGTCAAAAGTGCAAATATGATAATCAAAATGTGTTGTGTGTTAAACCATCAGTTGTTGTCGGATCAGGCAAATCGCTTTGCAGAATTCATTCACAATAAACATTTAATCAACATTGGCATCAGACAGACATTTTATGATGACTTCAACAATTGTTGGATATTGCACTGTTTCATTCCTGAACAATACTTACCACCACTGGTGAGTTTGATGCAGTTGTCTTCACCTTGGTTACACTGCTGTTTGACTTGACAGTCGTTGGAGAGGCCATCAGGGCAGGAGTAGCACTGCAGGGAGAGGCCTGGAGAAACCAGACAGAGCTCTTCAGTCTCATGTGGCGCAGTCAGTGCTCCCCCAAGCAAAGTCATGTTCATGAGATTTCCAAGACAGCAAATATAAGGTATTTATTAATGTCAGATATTGGAGGTGTTTGCTTGTATGATCTGTATACAGTTTTGTGATATATCTTTGTTTTGTTTGATAGAAAGGTTAAATGAATTCCAAACTGAAGCTGAATAACTATTGCACACAGAAGAAGATTTTACTTCCCTTTGTGGAAACTATATTAAAGTTGAAGAATGGTGGTCTGTGAAAATCTTAACAGAAATGATCCAGGACTTTATAGTTTTATTCTTGACAAAACATACCCCTGATATGTTGTATTTCATAAATACTGTATATTACAATCCTGTCAATAAACCAGCTATGAGTAAAAAAAAAAAAAGCTGCAACACAACTGTGCGCAAAGCAAACATGTCCTGAAACATCATAGAAAATATTAGGAATGAATAGTTATCACTGACTCTGTATAGTGTGAACTGGAGGCCGAACAAGCAAGCTGCACAGTGATGTGCCAAAACGTTCCCTCAGGCTGATGTTTTCTCTTTGCGAAACATATAATCTCTCTGACTTAGCCCCACTTGGATGCGCTCAAAAAAAAGAGCGAGCAAAAGCAATTCTGATTCCTTTTTCAACCCCTTTTTTTCTTACCAAATCCAAACATGGCAAAGCTGACAGCCAGGCAAAACAACACAGAGCTCCTCATCATGACTGAAAGCACTGTCGCGTCTGAAAATCTAAATAAAAAAGGGAAAATTCACAACAGTGTCAAATCTGGATTAAAGGCAGGAAATGAACTTTATAGAAATAGAAAAGGAAAAACATGTGCAGGGAGTCAATAACTAATAAAATATCACTTTGCATACCTTAACAGAATATACGACAGAAATGATGACATAATCGTTATAAAAGCATTAATTTGGAAGTACGGATTAATGTTTTGCAGTCATAATCACACTCACCTGTGAATGTGAAGAAAACGACTTTGAGCTCATGAAGAAGAGGCTTTTTGTAACGGCACCAACGGGGAAAGTAAACAGACCATTTGTTTGGGTTCAGAGTCTATGTGTGGATTTGATTTAGACGTCTACAATGTTGGTCAATGCAGTGCACTAATTGTGTAATATGGAGAAACAATGAACAGATGGTTGTCATAGATTGTTTTCATGTCTTTTTCAGAATATTAAATGTGCATAGTAAGGGGATTCAATCGTTAACACAAGATTTGGTAATGACAATGGAGAAACTAGGAAGGGAGAGATGTTAGTAGAAAGAGAGAAGGGAGGGAGACGGGAAAGTACAGGAGGTGTAATGACCGGTCAGAGGTTAGTGAAGCAAAGAGGACGAATGTTTACAAGGTGCAACATCAAGTGTTTACTAGAGTGATATTTTTAATAAGTTATAAGACATAAACAAACAATAAATTCATGTTTAATGGGATGATGGCAACATGTTGGTGCAGTTCATAACCCATTCACTCTGCCTGAAGTCTGGAGTCATATGGTGCCAGCGGATAAACTATTATTGCTGAAGGATTGGCCCTGAAAGTCAGATATGTGTATTATCTCTGTCCAACAAAAAAGGAGGAGAGTCAGCACATTTCTGCTGAGAGAGAGGCTGAAATGAATCCGTGTTACGTGCACTGTGATCCAACAAACTGTTGGAGTGCATCACGTGTATCTGTTTATTTGGTAATCCCACAAACACCATCCTGCTGCCGTAGTAGAGCACCAAATGTGCAATAATCCGCATCTGAAAGCAGTCCCAAATAAAAGCACTATTTACTAGTTTTTGACTAATGTTTGCTTAAAAACTCCAGTACCCAGCAGGAGGCTGAGCGACTAAAGCATTGTTGTCTTTCAGTCTTTGTTGGTAATGAGAAAAGTGTAGAATAATGCAAAATGTATCCTTTACAACAGAACTGGAACTCAAATCAGAGCAAACCTGTGACTAACAGCATATGTATCATTGCTGTGTCTTTCTTTTAACAATGAAAACTGCCAGGTGAGCTGTTTTTTATTATGAAATGTTAAAAGACTCAACCTCCCACCGCTGTCAGCAGCGACACAGATTTTATGTCATTAAACATTCAATCAGGACCGAAACCCTCCTCCGGGTATTATGGGTTTTATAATCCTGAATTTGTATGAAGTCTTCTTTCTTCCTCCCTATTTCTCTGCGGATCATCGTACGCTTCACAGCCTCCTGGAGGCGTGAAATCAGAGTTCAGAGACACACACACTCATATACATGCACCAGAAGCATGAAATCAAAGTTTATGTTACAGTTGTTCCACTCTAAGTATTTTCTTTATGGACCTGCAGCTTTTCGAATCAGTTTAAGCCTCAGTGCCTATCGACTCTCAATTCACAATGAAAGTATCTCTCTTCCTCTAGTATCTCTCTTCCTCTATACTATAGAGGAAGAGAGATACTTTCATTGTGAATAATAGATCAGATCACATTATAACCTGCAACAAAGTTTATTGCAATAAAACCTTAAAAGTTGTGTCTTTGCCGACCTAGGAGTAATAACAATCATAAAGAGAATCATTTTATTAGGGAATGTGGCCAGTGTCATGATTAATTCAGAGAAGTTTGAAGTAAAATCGTGAATCATTTTTCCCAAGGGGAAGCTTAACATTTTCTCACAGAGTGTTAAATGTCGACATCTGAAAGCGACATGACTTTGCTTTGCCATTGCAGCTATTTAGGCTAATGACTGGCTGTCCTGCTGCTCATTACTTCTTGTCCGAGGCCGGGGCTAAAGGCTGGCGTAATGAGGCAAACCAGAGCTTTCTTTTCTTTCTGGTGTGGACTCGACTTTTAGTGGAGTTTTTCTTTGTGCCTCTGCGGTGCTCACACCTCAGCCGACATATATCTTTACTACAAGCAAGATAGGACTCTGTATAGTTCATTTAGACGTTAAGTAATCTGTTGACACCCTTTTCTCTACGTGGCTTTATGTGATTGCAACTTTGTTTTTCTCCAGAGGAGGCAGCTCGTAAAGTAAAACTTGAAGCAATCAGTCCTTTTATCAAAAGGTCAGAATTTCTTGGACAACATGATGTAAAGTTTGTCAAGAGATCCTGAAATGTACTGACCATATACACACTACAGCAAAGGAGGAGGCAAATCCACAGGACAAGTAATTCACCGCATTCACAAAGCTTAATCTCACAATGAACTGCCGGTGACGAGGAAAAAGAATGCATGGATGAAGAAGACGACATCTCTGGGTCCGCTGCATCAATTTTGGTCCTTTTTTGCAAAGACTATCCATCTTAGTCTGATAATGTTATAGAAGTGCTGGTTTGTAATGTGTAATGTGTGTATTAAGTACGGAGCTCGAGTCATAAAGCCTGGAAACAGCTAGCCAGGCTCTGTCAAAAGGGACAAACTAAACCCAGCAACTACTCACTGCCTTATTTACACAAATGATTATATCTTGTTTGATTAATCCAGACATGGACAAGAGTGTAAAATAGCCAATTTGTGATTTTATGTTGAACTATCCATATTCCATTTCCTATGCTTCTGTTTCTCCTTTCCTTTCTTTTCCCCATCCCCCTTTGCTTTGTTTTCTGTTCCTCTCTTTTACTCTGTTCATTCACTGTCTTTTGTCTAACTTTTCTCTTTCAATCTGCCTCCATTCCTCTCTGTCACTCTCTCATTTCCCAGTCCACTGAGTTAAATATGAGGAAACCAAACCAATCAGGCCATGACGTGGTTATTATTTTTAAGTACTGATTTTCTTTTTTAATTCCCCCTCTCTCTCCGCCGTCACCATTGGTCTTGTTCTTCCCTTCCTCCACCTCTTTATATTCTCTCACTCTCAATCAGCATTCTGTCCATTTGCATGGATGAAAAATTTCAACGCCCTAAGATTTAAATCCATGAATTAATAAAGCATTAACATTTGACCAACATGTGTGTGTGCGTGTGTGTGTGTGTGTGTGTGTGTGTGTGTGTGTGTGTGTGTGCGCGCGCGCGCTTGTGTGCCTTTTTGAGGAGTCTTAAAAATAGCTTACTTACCATGAATTAAGACACCATCTATGTGCACATTCACAAGTCTGCAGCGAATTCACTCAGAGGGTCCAAAAGAGCATATATAAAAGAAATCCTGAATGCATGTAGATTTGCACTAACTATGTGTATTATGCTAATCATGCTTCATCATGCAAAGTTACTCACCTCATCCAGGGATTGAAACACACATGTTACAACTCTTCCTGTTGAAGTAGATTTTATTTATACAGTATCTTTAGATAGCGTACAGCAGGTTTTTAGAGCTTTGTCGCTGAAAACAGCTGCATGCTGCAGATGACAAGGACACAATGAGAGCGGTGAGATTAAAGTAAAGTTGTGGACCGGATAGCTAAACAATGAGCTGAAGCTTCTCTGTAGGTTCATCACTAAGTGCGGGTGTGCTCTGTGTATCATCCGGGCTCAAGACAAATGTTACCCCTGATGAACTCAGGAACCACAGGAACTCAATTTCCAACTTGCCCGGGCATTTTCAGGACACTGACAATTTAGCGGTGTCCCTACCCTTTAATTAGATATAGGAAGAAATAGTGTCCTCATTAAGGACGTAATTAACTCAATCAATGAACGCTAAAGAGCAGCGAAATACCATTTAAACTTCAAATATACAGGACGTGAATGGATAATGTGTGAGAGAGTGTGTGTTTTTGTTATCTTGTGGTCGGGCATGTGAGGGTTAACACAGTAAATTAATAAATGTATGGAGGAGAGAGAGAAAACACCATAGGTAGTATAATTATCTGGAATGACCTGAGTGTCCATGCATGTAGGACATACCCCCCTTTCACACACTCTCTCTGTCTCTCTGAATCTCACTGTTTTTACTTCTCTCTCATCTTCTCCTTCCTCCATCTTCAGTCTCTATACCGTCTTCTATAGTCTGAGAAAAATACTCATATGACATTGCATAACTAATCTCAGTGTGGAGGCAACATGTTTTTGTTTTCCCTAAAAAAAAGGGAAAAGTGTCTGCCCTGCTGCTCAGTGTTTCCGGACAGATATATGATGTAGTCATGATGCGATTGAATCCGTCCACACTGTGACTTCTATTTCACCTCCTACCTCTAAATCTGGATGACTATGCTGTTCTTTGTGAATTAAAAAGAGAGGAAAGTAGTGTGATAAGGATTACAACTGGTAGAGATCCTTCTTTCTTCTCCCTCGTTTTTCTCTCGATCCTTTGCTCCATAGGAAGAATGTGCAGCTCTGTAGGAAATTGTTTTGTGAGATTATGAGTGGGGGGGGAGGGTTACCAGTCTTTGGTATTTATTTCCAGAAAGCTCTGTTTGACTTCTTTCACAATAGGGGGTCTTGCTTCAATCAGATGCATTTGTCTGAGTGTAGAGGTGGGTGTGTTTTACCCATGTTGTGGGGACATACAGGGTATATTTGTTTACACAGTCACATTGTGGGGACCCACCCTCCTTATAGGCACAAAATGCAGGTCCCCATAACGTAAATCATTATATTTTTGGGTGAAAATTGGTTGAAGGTAAGGGTAAAGTTAGGTTTAGGATTAGGTTAAGGTTAGGGTAAGGCTGGTAGTGGATATGGTTAGGGTTAAGGTCAGGATAAGTCTCCAGGAAATGAATGTAAGGCAGTGTAAGGTCCCCAAATGTCTGGGAAACACGACTGTGTGTGTTTATGAGTGAGTATAGTCATGTTTGTGTGTCTCCATGCAAGTCTGTATTTGTCCACTCTCAACATGTATGTCTTTGTACTTGCTTGTTATTCAGCAGGTTTGTGCATGTGTGTCTGTGTGTGTGTGTGTGCGTGCGAGTGTACATGTGGGTGTGGGTGTAGTCCAGGGAACATATAACTGGATTAGCCGTCATGCTTTTATTTCTGTAATGGAAACTTCAGCCTCAGAAATAAAGTAGGGCTGAGGGCAAGCAGCGAGCATGTATGAGTGTGTGTGTGTGTATGTGTGTGCGTGTGTGTGTGTGCGTGCGTGCGTGTGTGTGGCTGCACATGTGTGTGTGTGTGTTTGTGGTGTATACTGTGACAGGAAAATCTTTGTCCAAGACGCTTCATGTTTGCTTCATCACTGCACCAAGTGGTGAAGAGTAAGAATATTTTCTGGAATAGTATTTTCCAACCCCGGACCACACACAAAACACAAAACACTATTTCTAAGAAGCAATTAAGTAAAAAATAAAAATATAGATTCTGAAATCTGAGTCAGCAGTCCATCTTTTCTGGTGCTTTCATGTTGTTTCTGTCTTTTGGTGCAAAAGACACTGGCACTGAAGTTTTTCTTTGAGCCACATATTCCTCCGTGGTACACAAACAGTTATATTGTCTTATTATTTTGTTAGAGAAAGGGGTTTATTTTCAAAGCAGGCAGATTGATTTCTTAAACATCAATCGATTTAGGAGCATTTTTATGCCTTTATTAGAGTTGACTGTAGAGAAATGTCAGAATTTATTTATTTTACTTTACTTTGAAAGGATATAATGCAAACCTCTTGAGATATGGGAAAGTGTATTAAGTGTTTAATTAATTATATGGTAATGAAATATCAGACCCATGAGTTGAATCTTCTGAATATTATTTTGGTTAGTGAATCAGAATTTGGTATTTCCTTTTTAATATCTTATTCACTTCTAATTATGATATTAGTTGAAGTAATATATATATATATGTTTGTTGATTTGAGGATGTTCAGTTTTGATTAAATAGGTCTGAGTTTTTTGGAAGAGTTTGTTTTTGTGTTTGTTGTTATTATTGTTTGTTTCTTCTGATGATGAGATGTGTTTGCACGCGTGTTTGTACATTGATATACTCTGCATATGTGTGTGTGTGTCATGGGATGATACAGTACAGTGTTGGACTTGATGAATGTGTGTGTTGAGAACATCCACAGGTTTGTACGACAGACGATGTAACAGAGTGTGACAGGACGATGGGGGGTGTAAAAACAGGTCACTGGACAGTGTGTGTTTTGTCTCAAAGATTAGCAGTGCAGGGGTCAACATGCCTCTGTTTGTCTGTGTGTGTGTGTGTGTGTGTGTGTGTGTGTGTGTGTGTGTGTGTGTGCGCGCGCAGCAGGGGCAGATGTCCGGAGTCCCATGCCATAAGGGAGCTTGTGTGTGTGTGTGTGTGTTGCTGTCTGTCCATGTGTGTGAAGTGATGTGCAGCCAATCAACTCAATATCCTTCCCTTCAGTGGTTTTGAGATCGACGGCGGGCGACCATTGACGCGATTTTAGTTCAGACTTGAAGCTACAAAAAGTCTGAATATTTGACTCTCACCGCACCAGATAACCGAGAGCAAACAAAACAATACTATAAGTGCTGTGGACTTATACATTTGTTGAGACCGGAAAATGAAGTGGCTCGTCACTCATGTGTAACA
Source organism: Anarrhichthys ocellatus (assembly GCF_004355925.1). Lineage (NCBI taxonomy): Eukaryota > Metazoa > Chordata > Actinopteri > Perciformes > Anarhichadidae > Anarrhichthys > Anarrhichthys ocellatus. Next base: position 3,146,838 of record NW_022280065.1, on the reverse strand, counting down.
ATGTTTTTCTGAACAGAACTGTTAGTGTTGGTTGTCATTTTGATTCAAACAGTTAAATGACTACAAAACCTTCTCCTGCAATTAACACAGCTTCTTGAATTTGTCCATAATTATGTTATGGTTAATATTTTATCACATTCAACAGTAGCAAACAGAATCTATAAAGTGGAATAATGTGCCAAAAAAAGTAGCAAAATGTCAATTCCCCTTCGAAATTAACAATATCTAACAGAAGCAAAACACAACTTCTTTCATTCTAAAATAGCCATTCATTTCATTTTTGAAACCGTAATATCACAAAATAAAATCAAACAAATAAAGTATAGCATATTAAGTGTTAGTCATTATACTGAAGCTATAATAACATTAACCTAAATAGTGAAATGTACACATTGAAATGCAAATTGAGCTATCGCTTTATGAGATGTTTTTTTATTTTATTTTAGGAATTGGGGCTCTCAGAAGTATGGCAGGACTGCATCTCAGATCCATTATTTGCTGTGATTACACGGAGCAGCTGCACCACCTGGTGGTTCATAGAGTAACATACATTTATGTTCCTCTTGTTCTGAAGCTTTCCCTGTCATTGTGTCTTAACCTCATTCATTCAATGCAACATGTAAAGAATGTATATTTTACTGAGGTCAGGTTCATCTCATGTGTGGACAAGGGTAAGCAGACTATAGTACAGCACACACAACTGTCACGGCTGCACGAGGCAGCAGGCAGAAAAAGGAGCAGGACCCAAAATCAGACTCACACAGGGAGCAGGAGGATGATCAAGGGTCATTGATTTAAATAAACAAAACTGCAAAGGAGGTGAGGCTGGAGAGTCCAAACGCAAATCAGTGGATCCACATCTGAAACAACAAAACAAAAGTCTAAAAACTGCCAAACTGCCAAACTCTAAACAGGATCAGATACACAGGGATACGTAATACAAGTGCATGAGGGATGGAGCCAGAAAACATAGCAGACAAACCAATCATCAACTGAGAAAAGACAGGACTATATATACACAACAAACTAATCAAACAACAAGACACAGGTGGGAAGACATGAGGGCAAGCTGATTGGATTGAAACAATGGGAACAGAGCAAAGCTGACGAAACTAATTAAAAACAGGTGATACACAGAAAAAAGGAGGGAAAACCACAAACACATGAGGCAGACATTACAAAATAAAAAAGAAGTCCAGAGAAACCATGACACACAACATTATGAAGTAAAAACATGACAAACATAGAAATATTACAATATATTAACCAATAACTGTCTTTTTCTTTTTTTTTGACACTTTGAAAGGTTTTTATTATGAAATGCCTTCAGGTTACAGGCAGCAGTTATTTCAGAGGAAAACAGAATTTTGGTAAAAAGAGAAATACTGTAGTCCAAACGCGATGAGATAAAACCATGTTCAAGCACATCCATTTCTTTTCTTGACACAATGGACCTAAATTTGTCTATGTCTCTTTCAAGAAAGAAACGGGATCGAGTCAGTGTTCCAATGTGAGCATCAAAACTCATGGATTGGTCAAAAATCACACCAAGATTAAGCAGACCAAAGCAAGAAAATGATGATAAGGCACCAAGGTTCTGCCTGATCACTGAATGAAGGTTATCAGGAGAGTTTAACTGCGGAAAATGACTTGCCATTCAATTCATGATTGCATTTAAACAGTTGTTCGGTATAGACATTTTATGAGGTTGTCAATGTTAGATGAATATTACAACTGGACATTTTATTGGACTGGACTGATGGACTAATGCTGTTTATTCTGTTTTTCATCAACATCATCGACCAACATAAGAGTTAATGTTAGAAAAATTCACTCGAGACTGGTGTAAAAATCATCACTCATTGGACATTTATTCTTTGCAAAGAAGGAGACAGAGTTGATTCACATACAGAATGTACATCAAGACCGCTCGAAGATCTGTCTCCGAGTCTCTGGTATTTATACTAAGTAAACAACATGCAGTGGGCTGGCACAGGGTAACACACACACATTTTGCGTTTCACACAGGCGTCTACGTATCTGGACACTTTAACTATTCGTTCTAGTACAAAGGTCACTTTCTCGTAAATCATGGTCGCAAATCAGCCCTGCGTAAGTATTGATGCTTTCTACAAGTGTATTATCATTATTCAGGACAAACAGCTGAAGTGCTCTTTCGGCAATCAACTGCTTCTTAATAGACTAAACATCTGTTGAAGACGCCTGGTGTCCCAGATAGTTCACACAAGGACACAGGCCTTAAACACTACAGAGGACATGAGCTTCTGTTAAATGTATAACATTCACTAATTATTAAACGCATACTAATTAGTCATTTAGATGTATTCCCAACATTCCCACCTGTTTATACTATCAGTATAAATTCTAATAAAAATCAATCAATAAATCAATAAGTCAATAAATTCATAAATGTCCAATCAAACTACTTAATAAGTGAAAGCATAAAAACAAAAACATCAAAATCAATAAGAATTGAATATAATCAAGACCACATGTATTTTAATGTCATACTGATTTTACTAAGAGTAACATATTGAATAAAAAGCATGTGTACTGTCTTTATCAGCTACAGGCAGAGATGGGCAGTATTTCTATTACTTGTATTTGAAATACGTATTTCAATTACTTTTGAGTATTTTGTAATTTGTATTTGATAGGGCCGATAAAAAATCGAATGTATTTTGTAACAAAATACTTTAGAGTGGAGTAACTTTGTATTTAAAATACTCAAAATACTTTCTCCACAAATCAAAAAACAGTTCATGAGTTCAGTCTTCAGATCTTCAAGTTCAACGGATTGTCTGTCAAGGTAAATATTTTATCTGAGTGTGACAGATGTCAACTAGCTTGATGTATAATTGATGTCTGGGTCTGGCTACATAGCCTATTGTACATGGTGATGGTTATAATATCAAGCTAGCGATCGATGCTAACATGCTAATGACGCCAGCATGCTGTCTAGGCTAGTGCATAGCCAGTGTTTAGCAAGTTAACTTATCAGTGGAGTAGCTAGCTATCGGAAGAGGGAGATTGGGAGCTTGTATGTTCATGATAACTTTATCAAGAGACGTCTGACCATCTAATCTTGCACTGTATTACAAGTTATGCTGTATCTTCTCAATGTGAATGTCATAATGCCATATCAATCACTGGCAGATAATATAGTTCACAGTTAGCCAGGCTATGACAGTAGATGTCCATTTGTTTAAAAAAACAAAAAAACATTAAATATCCAATTAATTTGATTTAAAAGGCATATTATGAAAGTATTCTTAGTTTTATTATTTCATACATTCTACAAGTTTATGGGCTGTTAAGTCCCATTAATACAAATATATATATATATATATACATAATCAATCAAGTTGTTGTCTTTTAATAGCTTTGCTTAGTTACACTGACATTCTGTGACTGTTCTTCCTTTCTGTGGGCTTCACCAGAGCTTTGTGTACATTATAGAGCCCAAACCTGAATGCTCTGCTATACCAAATTGTGAGAAAACGGAAAATCCAGAAAAAAAGTATTTCCTATATTTTAAATACAAAATACATGTATTGTATTTTGTTACATTTTCTGGCACCAGTATTTTGTATTTTATTGTCATACATTTATTTGAGGGGTATATTGTATTTTGTATCAAAATACATTTTGATGTATTTTTGCCCATCTCTGGCTACAGGTAATACTGCAATCATCATCTCTCGATTTTCGACATACGAATCATCGTTACTTTACAGTTCAGTGTAATCGTCACTTCCCAGCTCCTCACCATCCTGCTGGGAAATCTGTAAGTACACTGGAGTTTGTCATATCAACATCAATTCATCGCTGCAGTAGTCTCCTCAAACATGGTATGAAAGTACAATAAAGATGAACCAAACATTTTTGTAGACCCCTCCCATCTCCGCCAGCAGCACGTCTTGACCCCTCTACCGTATTGTTGCCCACCAAAATAGCACTGTTTCAAACCCTGCAGCAATTTGATTTCCCCTAGGGACCCCAATGTCATCTATGTACACAGACTGACTGAAACTGCCAGATGGGCTGACCTTTATGGTCATGGTCTGTCTCTAGGATGTTACGCAGGGAGGCGTCATCCATAGGCAATGCATAGAATGGCCTCACCAACTGTGCCAAGGCACGAGTTCCGCTCCGCTGCTTAGCTTACCTCCACAGAACCACCAGGTGCCAGCCCTGGGCATCGTCCATATCCATCAGCTGTCTGTGTGATGTTCTACATAGTTTGCTGCATCGGGTGAGAAACAGGGTGTAATGTTCGTGTGGTTGTATTTTGTATTTATTAATTGTCAATTTTATCTGCCTAACTTCCCATCATAATATTGGACTAATTATTATTAAAGCCGAAGCAAAGCAAAACATAGTTCCCCTTATCCACATAGCCCTGGCTGTCTAAATTTATCAATTTCCGCGATGTTAGGTCTACCACTGAGCCCTTTTGTTTCTTACAGACACCACTAACCTATTTTCTCCCATATGTTCATCTTGTCTAACAAATGGTTTAGGCTCGGCAAGATATGTGTTCTTAATTTTGATTTAATTGGCCCATTTGTTCTTTCAGTCAACCCTGCTGACTGTGGGTGATAAGAGCAATGATATTTCATATTTATTCCAAATACCTCAGCCAAATGTTTTATTACATTTTACAAAATGTGTATCATTTATCACACTAAATTATTTCTGGTATTTAAAAATGTTCTTTATGTCTTTCGTCAAAGTTTTTGCTTCGTAATAGCATCTCGATCCATTTAGAATATCTGTCAATTATTGTCAAACAATATTTCTTCCCTTCATATTGGTTTAGTTCAATGAAATCCATGCAAATATGTTGAAATTGATTATATTTTGCACATATAGTGCATGCTAGACCAAAAAAAAAAATTTTTTTAATAGTTTTTGAAACCATATGCTGCAAAGACCCTCTTTATCATAGATACCTTCCCACCTGTTGAGACATGGTCCAACCCATGGCTCAAAAGAGCCGTATATCTATATAAGGTCTTAGGAAATATTAGTTTGCTCTCAGGTCATTTCCAGAAATTTTGTTTATTTTGCAGTTTTGTTTTATCCAGACAGTTCACACAAGGACACAGGCCTTAAACACTACACAGGACATGAGCTTCTGTTAAATGTATAACATTCCTTAATCATTTAAACGCATACTAATTAGTCATTTAGATTTCTTCCCAACAGTTAACCAGAAATTAAAGGTGCTATTGACAACATTGATAATGTTCAGCCACTAGATGTTGCACTCTACCTCCCCCGTTCCATTGCACTCACTTCACAACAAGAGGTGGCCAGTTCTGTTCGGGATGTATGTAGAAGTGTGCATCTTTACTTATGCTATAGCTATGTTGTGTATTTACTTGTGGGTTTGACAGGATTGGCGAAGATTCACAAAGTAAATGGAGACTCTGTGTGTTCCAGTACCCATACAACCATACTATTTAGTATGCCAGAAAAATATTTAGAATGTCCCAATACATATGCAAATACCAGGATGTTCTACTACTTCTGGTCACATTTTACAGTATGCAAGCAAGCAGATAACTGAGCAAGAGGGTCAAAGTTCACGGTGCCATGTTATGAGGACGTAGCGTGTCCCAATTGAATACATACTGCATGCAACGGTACATACTTTTTAAGGGCTTGTCATCTAAGTTGGGATTCTGAGATGAAGCGTCATGAAGCATTTCCAGCAAATTGGTTCGCAATCGGGTTCATTTCCTGAGGCTTCATATGCTCACAAAACCACCTGTTGGCCAAAGAGTGTAAAACAGGTAGATCTATTACAGATCTCCCCCCATGTAATTTGTGATAAAGGCCAATGTATTTTGCCCCAGGAGACCAATTGTCTTGTGAGTAAAACTTCCTGGATTAATCGGCACATGCTCCGAAACCACGGCACAGCACGTAGCATCATTTCATCTAATGCCTGATTTATACGCCTGCGGCCGTCCGCCTATGCGTTCTGTGTGGGCACCTCTCGACAGGCATACATACTGCATTGGATTGCGCGTGGTGTGATTTGCATGGGGTTTGTTCAAGACCAAATCTAAATTTTCCTTTGCAAGAAAGGTTGCCTCTCAGCATCTACTTAGAGCTGCATTTAGTACATTTTTGGCACCTACAAAATCGGTACCTTGGAAAAAGCATAAAATATGGACGTAGTCTCCGTAACATCGGCCATTGGTTTCTGAAGAGCAGTAGTGAAGCTCAAAGTGTGCGGCAACAGCCGTCTCAATCTTGGCAGTGACAACACAGCCTGTGGTCAAAGAGATGGATTGTTGGTGGACCTGAGGCGGTGACACAGCAGAGCAGAGTTATAGCCGGTAGCAACCTGAGACAGCACTCACCTGTTGCTTCAAGCGACCACGCCCTCAACTAAGCCTAACTTTGAGCCTTAATTTAAACGGGTGAGTTATATAAAAAAAATCCACTCCCCGTACAATTGGAAATTTGTTATGAGGGGGAAATTAGCTATAGAATAGAAATTGTTTTTGTTTATTTATGCTGAAAAGTTTGGCATTTTAACATGGGGCACTATGAAGATTGATTCGCTTTTGGAACCAACCTCAAGTGGCCATTTGAAGAACTGCAGTTTTTGTCACCTCTGCATTGGCTTCATTTCTCAGCACTGGAGGTTGCCACTTGGGTTACGCTTGATTTGCTTGACTGACCCTCAATATGTAGCAACGCAGGCCATTGATGAAAGCATCAGCTGACAGATCATTGAACATCTCATCGACCTTTCGTGTTAATTTCGAGGGTTCCTTTCATTCTCTCGTGATGTCACTCATTCTCTGTCCCTTCACAAGTGCCCTTACTCTTCAATCGACCACACACTGGTGAATGTAGGATGTTCCAGATCGACTTAATCCTGGGATCAAATTGAACTGGATTCCATTGATGGTTGAGCCTTTGCCCTGGTGTTTAACCCTTTCCTGGTAGCGTGCAATAATACATTTCAGCATGCATGCCTGCAGGGTGTGTTGTAGGCTGTACAGGTCACAAGGGGTTTAATAAACAGGTATAGAACAGCACGAGCCACGTGTCAGCCAATCACAATGCAGGTCCAGTGAACGTGTTGTGGTTTAAAACTGATAACGGCTGTGAGCTGAGCTCTGTACAGCTCAATGTCTCTGTAGAAATACCTTGGGACTGTATGAGCCTCTATCAGCCTGTTGTTTTCTTTTTTCTTTAAAATTAATCCATTCTTATAAAAGCAGTTTTTAAAGAAAGCTTTAAGATGTTCCTCTCCGCGCTGCTGATTCTTGCCAGTCGGGGTTTGTTCAGTTCTGTTTCGGGGTCTCCCGCTGTGGAGGAAGCGTACAGGGCTGTGCTCAGCGTCGTGTCTCCTGGACAGCAGTATCTGAACAGGGAGTCCCTCGGCTCTGTCTTTAATACACTGGAGAAACGTGTGCAGTGTGGTGAAGTGTCGTGTGAAAAGGTAAGATTTTATTAGGCTTAACTCGCAGCCAGGTTAGAGAGCCAGGTGGGTGACTACAGGTGCTGCGGAATGAGGTCGAGGTCCAAAAGCTATTAACTCTGACTGCTGACCCACGTTCACATGGTTAAAGTAGATTTCTTGATGGGAATCTTGAAACATATTTAGTTAGTAATTGACTTCTTTACTGGAAAGACTTATATTTTATACTTTTTTTAAAGTTGTAGGAGTATATCTGTTAACTCTTAATTCTTTTCTTTCCTCCTGTCAGAGTTTCTGGTACAAGATTGATCGTTATCAGCCTATATAGTACGTTGATTTTGTCACAACCTTTACTAGAGCAGATCTGTGATGAAGACAGGTGACAGGTTTCCGAGCACCAGATTCCCTTTAGAAAACCTCTCATTTTACTGGGTCTGACAGTCTGCGCCTTTCAGTCCTGGTTCTGGTTCTCCTGTGCCTCCCTTCCCTCCAGCAGGCCCAGTAATACATACAGCCTGGGCCTTCCGGCAGTGTGGTGTCGATGTTTGCTCCCAACGGGGACCGACGAAGCAGCTTCTGACTCATTGCTGTAGACCCCGCAGGAGTCTGAGCTGAAGGACTTTCTGTCGAACGTACATGATTTCATCTGATTTCACACAAATCTGACCAGGTGGCACCGATGACAAGCATTGAGAATAACTATATTAAAATAGCCAATCTGATGGTCTCATTTACAAATATAGGTCATATAGAGGCATCGGTATTACATTTAGACTGTTTCATAACCAATTAAAAGTTCCTCACAGTAACTTTACTTTTTAAGTAAATGAAGTAAGTAATACAATAGGCTGTGTTTGTCAAGTCAGTAGACATGTCTGTGTGAGGAGATTGTTTGTGTGTGTGTGTGTGTGTGTGTGTACGCGTGTGCGTGTTCTACCCGCCTTGTGGGGACGTGCATTTTGTCCTTATTGTATTTTATTAGCACTTATTAGCATTTGTTGTATCCGTATTAGTTTGTTGCACTGATTGTATTCGTATTAGTTTGTTTCTGCACTGTACTTTTGCTCTGGTTTTTGCTCTAGTTTATGCTCTTAGATGCTTGTGTTCTTTTGAATACCGATGTTGAATACACTTATTGTAAGTCGCTTTGGATAAAAGCGTCTGCTAAATGACTGTAATGTAATGTAATGTCCTCATGAGGACGGAGAGTCCCCACAATGTACATAAGGAATGACTGCTCAGCTGTGTTACATCTCAGCTCCACCCATCAATCAAGCAAAGCAGGAAACACAGCCAACAACAAGGACAAGATATGGCCAACCCCGAGGCCCTCCCAATTTGTATTGTCGCCTACCTCTTGTTATCTGAGGAAGTTCTTTCTAATAGAAGGCATTAAAAGCAACTGATATCCAAGGTTAATGCATTACAGGTTGCTATTAATGCAATGTGCATATTTCCTTTTCTAAATTAATCAAACCTTGTGTTTGAATCAAACAGTGATATGAATAAGTTGCGTAGCACTAGCAGAACGAAAGCAAGTAAATCTAAATCTAAACTTCTGTAGCAGCTGTTGTTTCTGTATGTGTTGTTAGGCTATTGTGCCCGAGAAAATCCCTGAATTAGTAACTATATTCTTCTACTAACATAGATCTGTATGTGTTTTTCTCTGGGCGCAGTGTGATCTAACGGATGCGTTTCACCAGCTGATCAGCGATCACTCCACCCACGAGGAGGATAAAACTGGAAGAGGCAGAAACAGTGTAACCATCAGTGTGTCTCAGTTCCCTGCTCTCGCTGCTGGATGCGTCCTGTACCTCTCATCTCCTGGCCTGGTCTGCAGCGCGGTGAGGCAGGGGACATGGGGACAGGAGGTCCAACATTTCCTACGTAAAACAACACATCAGGATCACCATGAGCATGAAGAGAGCGAGCAGCACCAGGACCATGAACACGTGCACATAGATGTTCATGAGTTGAACGTCCTGCTTCGAGAGCTTCACGACCACTACGAGCCCTCAGACAGAGAGGTAAACACAAGACTACAACATACTGTTAGTCGACCAAACTAGAAGTACTTATTTCTATGGTTGATCTATGGATCCTCACAAGATTATCAACAAGACAGCAAAGAGGAAAACAAAACATTACTGCTACACAAAAACTTCTCAAATTTACTCGAAGAACTTCCTTGAGTTAAATTATTTGCGAAGGAAACATTACTCTTTGGTTAAATTGCTTGTCTTAGATCTCTGATGAGGTGTCGCCTGAGGAGATAGTTCAGCTATAGAAGGTCACAAGCAAAACAAAGGTTGCTAACACGTGAATTTGATTATGTAACAATGCTTTATGCTATATAGAAAATTGCCGCTATAATTCATTATTTGGCAACCAGGCAGCCAGTTTACGACCCTCCTTGCTCTCTGACAGTATCCTTCCTGGGTGTGGGTTTATGCGTGTACAGGGTTACTGCGATCATGGCAGTATATATCCCATTACATATCTTATCATACTTCATTTATTAGGTAATAGTATACCTACAAGTCTTTACCCTGTACATCACTGTAGCAACCACCATCATCATGATGAAAAGAGCCCTCTTTAAATGTTTTGTTCTGCTGTATCTTGAGACACAAATTTAGTGTCAGAAGTTATTAAAAAACAGTTAAAGAAATGAAAATGAACTCTAGTAAACTATTTAAATGTGTTTGTTTGTCTTTTACGTAGTCAAAGTTATTATTTTGTAGCTGAAGACAAAACAATAAGGAGTCCTTAACAATAGTGCACACACTGGTTCGAATGATTATTTCATGAATCAGGGTTAACAAGAGAAAGCTTTCTGGAAGTGACATCATAACCATAACTGAATCACCTAACATTAAATATTATATAGTTTAAAGTTGTATTCAGTTATCTGGCAAACCTTTCAATCAGAAACCAAAACAGCTGGTCAAAACAAGATGCTACTTGCTAATCAAAATGTCACTCAGGAGGAGTGCTGATCAAGTTGACGGCTCGTGATTTCTTGACAACTCTATTGTAATTGAGTTGTGGCTGCAACGAAGGATTAATCTGCGAAAATCAAGCGTAAAATAGTAAAAAATGCCTGAGACAATTTGTGTAAAGTCAAAGGAAACGTCAGTGAATCGCTTGTTTTGTCCATCCAACAATCCAAAACTTAAGATATTCAATTTAGAATCAAATAAAGACAAAACTAGCAGAAAGTCTGGAATATGTTTTACTTTTTTCCTTGAAAAATCTCTTAAAGCTCTAATTGTGTCAGTGAGTAAAACTGTATTTTGGGTTATATCCTTTGCTCTTTGTGCTTCCTCTCCCTTATCACCATGGTAACCAGAGCTGTGTAACAGCCGGTGACATCACGACAGAGGTCAACGCATCCTCGCCAGACCAGAGACAGGAAGTGGGGGCAGTTTTGGGCCGCGTCCTGTATCACGCCTTGCAGGGTCACTGCTTCGTTAGCCGGGCCCTGCCTGAGGAGAGCTTCTTCCTGGACTACATCATGGACCATCTGGGGTCAACGAACGTCACTGTCGGGGGTGAATGTCCTTCAGAAACACAGAGAAACAGAGACACGGACACATGCATAGAAACCCCAGACCCTGTAAACTTAGGTTTAACCACTTAGACACTAAAGTCGCATGATTTATTGAACTTTCCTCAGTAGAAGTATTTCCCTGTGTACACACTGACTACATAAAGTCATATTCATATTCACATGGTCATATTATTAATCCAAACCAGCTGAATCCTGGAGTAGTTTTGCTCAAGTGTAGCTTGTATTTGTGTTGTGTAGATTTGGAGGCGCTCATGAGGAGTCTGCACCTCGGGCACCAGGAAGACGAACACGCTGATCACGATCACAGTGGTTTGAGACGGAGGAAGAGGAGGAGCCATGAACATCAAGAGAGGCATGAAGGAAACGCCACCTGGGATCGGGTACATATACCACACACATCATTTTCTGATTTTCTCTAATGGATTTCACTGCATAATAAATGTCCTTGTTTTCGTTCATCTTCACAGAGAAATGCAGGGTAAAGTCCATAGTGGTTGTGGTGAACTTAACAGACCTTTTTTCTTTTCTCCCAGTTCTGCGCCTCAGCTGAGGAGCTGGGCCTGATCTACGGTCTGGCGGACAACAGCTCGGTCTCCTCTGGCCTGAGTCGGACGGACTTGGCTCGGCTCAGCCCTGCACTCGTCCAGCAGATCCTGAGCGGAGCGTGTGCAGACATCACAGAACCGCTGACACCAGATGAGCTCACTAACACTGAGAGTAAGGCTGCATGTTCTGAAAGACCTTTTTGAAAGAAATTAAGAATAATAGTTACACTTGAAAGTACCCTCAGCATGCAATTTTGGAGAATATTTCTGATCCACAAGCGTCATGAGGTTTTGTTCACCTTTATCATGGCAGGATGGACAGATTGAATCAATAAAGGCTTCACATTTGTTTTGCCATTTTGTGCTTTATTTTGTTTCAAAATATATGTCAAAAGTCCATGTCTTCTTGACATAGCTGACTTTCACCCCCATCTTCTGTTCTGTCTTTCTCTTGTAGAATACGTCTATGCAACCATTGCCAATGTGGTGATAACACTGACGTCCATGTTTGGCATTGTAGTGCTGCTCTGTACCTCTTGCACCAGTGTGTTCCAGCTTTGTATCCAGTTTTGCATCAGCCTGGCTGTGGGCTCACTGACTGGAGATGCCTTACTGCACCTGATACCCATGGTGAGTGATTTCCACACTTTTAAAGCCCTGACAAGCTTTTTTATTTGTATACCCTTGGGAGCTGAAATTCATTGCAGCTATATAATATTCTTCATAAACACACCAGGACGTTTTGTCATGACATCAACAATAATGGTTATTTTTATACTCATTTTGACTTCTTCCTTGTCTGTGTGTCCAGTTATTAGGTTTACATGTGCACTCAGACAAAACCGACAGCTCCAATCACTCTCATGGCGCTCACCAGGAAGAAACTCCAGACTACATTTACAAGATGTTAGTACTGATTGGCGGTATCTACTACTTTTATCTGATGGAAACAATCTTCTCTCTGCTTGCATATAAAGATAATCATCACCATCATCAACATCATCATGCGGTAAGAGAAAAATAATACACAAAATTAGGCTAATAAGAATATAAATGAGGACATACCATTCTTGATTTTTTCTTTAAATCAAAAAGTTATGACTTTTCAAACATTGCTTTGGAAATTATGGGAACCTAATGGGATCCTTTCCTTCATTTGTGCAGCTAGATATTGCGAGGAAATGTCAAAAAGTTACTCCATTTTTTTGTCTCTCTCTCTCTCTCTTAAGGAGGAATCAGAGCCTCACCACTGTGACCATGGGAGGGTTTTAGAGATGTATGAACATGAGAGGAAACAAAAAGACAAGTCACAGTCAGCATCAAGTGCAGACCTGGTGAGAAACACACTTACATTAACACTTGACGGAACACTAATCATCTAATTCATCTGCACAGATAAGGGAGTCTACAAATAATCAAAATATTTTAAACCTGTTGACCAAAACTTGTTTAACTAAGTTAATCTCTGTAAACAAATACTGTTGAAATGTTGAAAATGCCCATAAGCTGCCTCAATGTGTCAATATCAGGACTTATTACTGAATGTTTAATGTAACATGTACATTTTAGGTTGTCGATCAAGACAATGAGAATTCTCTTTCAGAGCCAAAAGAGCTCACCAGAGGCAAGTGAAGTTATTTCCAATACAAAAACAAGCATCACCAAATTGTGATAGGCTTTATAGTGCTAATCATCGTGGCTACTCAACCTTGAACTATTACTTCGTCTGCCTCCACAGAACAGCGTCTGCTGCCTTATATGATAACTATCAGCGACAGCATCCACAACTTTGCGGACGGCTTAGCGATGGGCGCAGCTTTCTCCCTGTCGTGGAAGTCCGGTCTGGCCACGTCACTAGCTGTCCTCTGCCATGAACTGCCACATGAACTGGGTAAAGAAAACACACAAAGACAAGGCAGCGTCCCATTTGGTCATTAAAGATCTCTTAACATTCGACCTGTGTCTCTCCAGGTGATTTTGCCATTTTGCTCAACAGCGGTGTGTCCGTCCGTAAGGCGTTGCTTCTGAACGTTGGCAGCGCCATGACCTCGTTCATCGGCCTGTACATCGCTCTGTCTGTGGCCACTGACCTCGCCACCAAGCAGTGGATAGCTGCCATTTCTGCAGGACTCTTCCTGTACGTCGGGCTGGCTGACATGGTGAGTGTGTGTCATGACGGAACCATTTACCGTACAATACATACATCAAAATGGCATCAAAAGGAGTTCCCATCTCTCTTCGTTCTCCTTCCAGCTCCCCACCATGGTCCACATCAGCAACAAGAAACCCTGGCTGATGTTTCTGCTGCAGAACGTCGGCCTTCTGACCGGGTGGGGTATTCTGTTGCTGCTGTCACTTTATGAAGAGAGAATCAGCTTTTAAAACAGACAAACGTCGGTCTGTTGAATGTGTTAATCTTACTTCTGATAGAATCTATGAAGATTGTGAAATCTTTGAACAACATTCACAGTAACAAGACTGGCTGTTTATGGGCATTCCTCATAAATGACTACCGTGAGAGCCCTGGTCTTGTTGACATAAACAGCCTGTCAGACGGAGAACTAATCTAGTCAGATACATTTTAAACATTTCTGTGCCACCTAAATGCCTTAAACTCGAACATAAATATGTTTTTTTGACAGCTTGTGCAGAAAACTTGCACAGCTGCTTCCCAATAGCCTACACCAATGGTGATGGGCAAAATATCAGAGACAAACTTCCAATACAGGAACACCATCAAATGCAACCAGTAGAGCTGAAAATATACAGTAAAAGGTCGCAGGTATTCCAGACCCTCTGTGGTGGACTGCAGCAGATTTAGCTAGAAGTACTTATTAAACTAGAATCTCAGTGTACATATCAGAGGGTTTTTTAAATAAAACTTTTATCATTAATATTTTGGTTAAAAAAAAATATTGACAAATTTACCTTTTTACAAATGCTAAGATTGGTTATGTTCCTTGTAACCCGAGGCTGTTTTTCTGGCAGTAGAAGCAATTTCTTTCTTTGATTAGTTTGTTTCTGATTTTCAGCACTGATAAAATGTGAAAATGACACTACAATTCAGAATACACGTATTGTTTTCTCCTTGAGTATATACATTACATGTAATTCATCTTTGTACAGTTATATTTTGTGCTTTTTGATAAGAAACATACACAGATAAATGAATTAGAAGAAGAAGCTATACAGTTGTTTGAGTTTATGGTATTTGCCTGAACTACACATCCCACCACACAAATTATGAAGGTAAATGTGTAAAAATGTGTTATTTTCGTTGGTGTGGTGCAAAGTATATTTTATATTCTGCCTTGTTTGGCAAATTAAAACTCTTTCAAAACCCATTATGTACGAACTCATGTGTGATCAATTTGTGAATCCTTTTAGCAGCGGCTTTACCCTTTTGTTGGGATGTGATCACGGATCAGCTGAATGTAACCTACTTTCTTAATCTTTATGTGAATGAAGCGAGAAGCAGTGGAAGCGGTGGAAACTAGATCTCTTTATCTGTCTCGTCTAATCTCCTTAACTTGCAGGTTAGGTGACCGTCTCCGTTAGGGACAGAGTCCGCTGACAACTCATCACGCAAAGACGGAGACACAAAATGTAAATGATGTGGTGTTCGTGTAACCACCAGCATGACAGGTGGCCGAGAATTACCCATTTAATGACCACATTTAGGTTAAGCATGCGCCGTAAAAACACCAATTGGAGATTACAGCATGTAGCTGCTGACTGCAGGGAAATGGATTTCCCTGCAGTCAGCTCTCCAACACAAGCAATCCATAATTCTGAACTTCTACAGTATGTTTGCAAAGGTCCCAATAAAATACTTAATAATTACCTCTAAAACTGGACCTTTGAGCTTATCATAAATCATACTGCATAATATATCTTTTGGCTGAATGGGTAGTTTTACAACTTCATAAAGATGTTTATGCTGCAGTGACACAGAGAGCTGCATCAAAAAGTGAGTATTTCAGTGAATGGCTGTTGTTAAGCGGAGGTGATGGTAAGAAGACATCAGGGTCACAACGGTTACTGTAAGTGTTTGAATAGTCAGCTGAGTAACAGCATGTAGGGAAGGAGCAAGATAATAGCATATGACTGTGATTGTACTGGTCACATTCTAGGTTTAAGGTGAGCTCACTGTCAATGACGTGGTTGAGTTCAAGTCTTACATCACTGTATCCTGCCAACAAAACACATTTATATCTCAGCTTTTTTTAAAGCCATGCTGGTGTCATCACTCAGTCAGTCTGTCAGTCCAGCACTTTAGTCCAGACAGAAATATCTCAACTAGTGAACAGAGTGAGGTGAAATTTTATACAGACATTCATGATCCCCAGAGGAAGAACCAATCCAGTGCTTTGGTTTATGACCGAACACCTGCAAAACTAATGGCATTCTGCCGCAGTTCGTGTTTACTGCTAATGTGCAAATGTTAGCATGCTAACACGCTAAACTAAAGATGCGTTAGCTCAAAGTACGGCCTCCCAGAGGAGCTGGCCTCAGGAGGCTTGAAAGAGGAGATGCCACGGCGTCAGATCAACGGGGTACGACACATACGCAGTGAAATCTGGTCTGCACAAAAGGCTCGCAGTTACAGACCATGAGGATGATTGATTTGTTTTGAAAATGTTGAATTGTATATTGGCCGCCATCCATTCGAGCATACCCAAACACTTTGGTCAGGCTGAGGGCTCTCAACGAGCACCTGAGGGGACAACCATCCCTTTACTTCCTGCGAGACTCTTGTGTTTGGTTTTCCTGAATAGTTAACTCTGCTGCTTCCAAAGTGACAGTCTTGTTAAATTTAAAAACATTCCCGAGGAGGGGCTGTTGATGATGCATTGTTAAACATCATTGCCACTGACCTTTCCCAGAAAAGGCGGACTTCATGATGACCCAGTTTTTCCATTTCCTGTTTCTCCCAGTGATACAGTATATTATCCCCTTGAATACTTAATGCGTGGCGGGAAAATCACCATGAAAGTTTGTCTGAGTTGAGGTTTGTTTTCATCTCTACAGCTCAGTTTGCTGCCAGAGTTTGAAACTGTTGAAGAAAATCATCATATAACTCAGCATTGAACTGAACACATTTGGTCTCATAAGAAAACGGTTTATATAACTTGTTATGTTGAACACATTTGGTTTCATAAAAACATTCTTAGGAAGCGATTAAGGCGCGCCAGAGAGATTGTAATCTATCACTCCTATTTGTATCAAAACATTTCCCGTACACGAATCGTGTGTTCTGCCAAAAGGTTATCTTGACCCAAACGAAAACATGAGGGTATGACATAGTGAAGAAACCACATGTGCTTTGTTTGTAGTTCAGCTGACTGGTTTGATTGGTGGAAAGTCACTTTAGGGGGGTGAATTTGACTAGAAGAGTAATCTGTGAAAAGTAATACATTGGATTTTGTTGAATGTTGAACGTGTGCTCATTAAAACACTTCCCGCTGGGTTGCAACCCCAATTCAATGTCTCCTCTCGTCATTTTGCCAAAGACTCCTGATATGCATACATACATACATATGCTCATTAGTCAGATTTCTCCACTTTTTATGACATGCTGTCAGAGTCATAGCAGTGAAAGCCAGAGTCCACTGTTAAAACACAGAGCGCTCAGGCACTGCTGGTTAGCATAGCTCATTCTAAAGAGCATGTTTGAGCTTTTTAACCGGATTAATTCAACCGAAGTAAAAATACTTTGCTTTATTATTATTCTTTACAGTAACGAGACACAATTGAAACCTGTTTATAATTCACCTGTCCGCTGAAGTTGAGTAAATATTTAACAAAGATGAGAGAAACCGAGGAAAAAAACTCCACACACACACAACTTCATAAAGTAACGAATCATTACACAAAACATTTAACAAGAGCTGTATCCCAGTCAATATAAGTCAATATTTGCATTTTTAACATCCGGTTAAAGTTTCAACAGTGACATTGTGACAGTGGGATGGTACAATAAAAAGAGAAATTATATTTTTACTTCCTCGTTTTTGCTGGGTCAGGACTTTTATTTTCTCTGAGGTTTGAGTCCATGTACTAATAAAACAAGATAAGAGCTTTTCATCTATGCGACACAAATCAGTTCTATTCTGAGGAGATATTCCTGAAGTATTTAAATAAATGTCAATGAAAAACAAAGCTAGAAAAATAGAACAATTTATTTATTTAATTACAGTCTTCAAAGAAAAACAAAATTATCGTTTTTTTATGTATAAACACTTAACATTGTAGAAAACAGCACAGATTAAATAATTCAACATGATTGAATAAAATTGATATGAGACACAAAACAAGTGTTTAATCTATCAAATCCATCAAAACCAGACCGAAGAGTACGAGCGAGGGAGTCAGTGAATGGTGCAGACATGTGTATGTTGCACTTGGTCGTTCACTTGAAGCGAATGATCTCCTGCGTGGCCAGTCGGATCAGCTGGTTGAAGTCAAACTGGATGTACTTCCTCCAGTAGCGTCGGTCCCTGCCGTAGATCTGAGCAGGATAGCAAGGACTGCCTGAAACAGAGAAATGAAGCACAGATGTGGATTCACAGCCGACAACTTGATGCACTTCATGTCGGTTTACTGACAATCGAATATATTAAATATATATTGTAGATATATTTTGTTCACTGTCGAGCTCACAATTTATTCATTGATCCTCTAACACCCTCTACAGGTCAAGAGTCCTTTTTTCCTGAATAGCTTTGGCTTGAGGCGCAGAATTGTTATGGAACAAATCTCTGTGGTTTATACGCTCTTTGAACAAATCAAAAACGATGCACTGAGCAGTGTTAAACCTGTGATCAACCGGACGTACATACTGCAAGCTTCGTGTGCTCTCTCACCTATGCCGTGCAAGATTCTAGCAACAGCTCTTCCGGAAAACTTCTCATCACTTCGGTTGGAGAGAAAATTTCTGATGTCCGCTCTGATCTGATTCTCCCAGTCTAACAACTAAAAACAACGCAAAACACACACACACACACACACAAGTAAACCCCGACATCCAGAACATTCAAGACAGAAATTCAGCTGTTAACTCCCGATAACCGCTCTGTGTGTGTTTGACCTTGTATTTGTCGAGCTCCTCGATGTCCACTGGCGCGAGGCCTCGGTCCCGCCTCTTGTCGAAGTACTCGGAGAGGAGGTCTTTCAGATGGAGACTGCGACTCTCATCCAGATCTTCGAGACAGGACGCTACGCTCTGGAAGGCAACACTGCAACACAACGCGAGCACAAAGTTACACACGGACGCAAGGTAATGTAGACAAGCATGCTGACCAATAAGGAGGATAACAATTGATCTTTTTAGGAGTCTGAAAAAGCCTTTCAAAGAGAAAAAAAAATAGTGTTTAATGATACATTTAAGTGAAGGCGTGGACCTTTTGAAGGCCTTGAAGCAGGCGGTCAGCTGGTAGAGCTGCGTTCTCTCTTGGTTCTGCACTCGATTATGGAGGAAGTGACAAACTCTGTCCATCTCCTCGTCGCTGAGGTCGCCGAAGGAACGGAAGTAGAAAGATAAGGAGGACAACTCAACGTGGACGCCGCTACGTCCGCCAACTGAAACACAAACATTTGTGATTCACTGGTGAGTGTCTCTATTCGTCAGTTTGTATAATAAGAGAACACACAGGAAAGGAGGTTAGAGGCAGACCGTTTGAGTAAGACCAGTTCAACTACACCAGTACGATTAACTACAGTGGGACAATTCAAACTATGATGATGTTTTCCCGGCTGTGCTTTTGTGTCTGTGAGGATATTTCCTCGAGGTTTTTGTTACATTGAACACAAAGATTTATTGCTGACGGATTCAAAGAGAGTAAAAGAGTTACCACTGCTCCACTGCAGCTGTCGGACTCCTCTCTTCACCAGAGGAAGCTGCCATCCCATAGTGTCCGCAACCTCGACAACATCGAACTCCAGCTGATCGAAGGTCTCCACCCGCTCGCCCACCATCCGCCTTCTGGCCAACACCACAGCAATCGGAGGGCAGCTGTGGAACAGATTGAACAGTGTTTTGTCATTTGAAATATCTGATGACATCTACGTATAACTATGTATTTGTTTACAAACAAACGCATAATTATGCTCAGATGCTGCAGACTATGCATCATTTTCAGTGCCCCATATCGGAGCATATTTCATACATTTTGGTGATTTTCTGGAGCTGTCTTGGTCCGCCATAGCAGCTGACTTTGCACACAGAAAGCGTCGGGTGGAGAAGCTCGACAAAGCGCTGGGGATGCAGCTCCAGATAGCAGAGCAGCGTTTCTACACCTAAAATACACAAACACGTAAAGGAAGAAAGAAAGAGGAATTTTCTACAGTTAGGTCTTGTTCTACTCATCAACAACTATTTTAGTTTTGAGCTATTCATTCATGTTCATGCTCTCGTTTCCACTTACCTTCCTCTGTGATGTCCAGAGCCTCCACAGTTTCTTGGATGGGAATCGCTCGCTCATGCGTGTGACACACTCGCTCTCTGGGCCAATCGCTGCTTTCCTCTTCCTGGTCCCTTAGCCAATCAACAGCTCCTTTTGCCTCCACGTCGCTGTGCTTCATCGAACCGTCAGCTTCATGTTCAGCTGTCTGCTCTTCATTCTGCTCCTCCTTTTCCTCTCCTTCATCTCTACCGTCTTGGAGGGGCCGTCCCGCCGCATCGGTATGTGACAGCTCCATGCGGTGAAAACAAGGATACATCGTTCATCACTTTGTCCAAGATTCTGGTTTCTTTTTACATATAACTACAAAAAAAACTTCTATTTACTCTTATTGGGTGAAAGAGTGAATAAAAAGACATAAAAGAGCCTTTTCT
This sequence comes from Anarrhichthys ocellatus, assembly GCF_004355925.1. Classification (NCBI taxonomy): domain Eukaryota; kingdom Metazoa; phylum Chordata; class Actinopteri; order Perciformes; family Anarhichadidae; genus Anarrhichthys; species Anarrhichthys ocellatus. Next base: position 3,126,412 of record NW_022280065.1, on the reverse strand, counting down.
TTTTGAGTTACCTGTGCAGTAGACAGTATTGGTGTGTCTGTCTGTTCTACGTGCTGCTGAGTGTGAGGGTTCAGGCTGCTCTCCTGATCACACGCATCCATTGTTTCCATCATCTCCATCAGCTCGGAATCTTCAATGTCCTTTACACACAGACAGTTTAGTGTTGTTGTTGTACTACCATGGTCTCTCAGCTTACTGAACAGTATTTAAACCACACACACACACACACACACACACACACACACACACACGTGGAGTTACCTGTTCCAGTTGCCGTTGTTTCTGGTGTATCTGTTTACATTTGCATGGAGGGAAAACTTTCTGGACCAGTTTCTTGACTGTGTAGTAGTCCACTGTGTCCGCATAGATGTGACGGCGGAGCTCATGGAGGTCCCCACCCTACAGACACACACATCATTATTTATACCCAAAATATTCTGTGTACTGTAGGTGACAGCACTAAAGAAGAGAGCCACACCGGAAGAGTGTTGAATTGTATATAAATACATTTGTACCATGTTTTACTGTTATATACTGTTTTACTGACAGATAACCACAGTCTCACCTCAGGGTCCAGGAAGAGGTGACAGTGCGCTGGATCTCCGTCTCTTCCTGCCCTCCCAATCTCCTGAACGTAGCTCTCAAAGCTCTGAAAAACAGAAAAACAGTTACCACCAGTAAGGGAATACTGATATAGACAAAGACTTGTGGGCCCTAGTTTTAGCACAGTTAAGGTTTTAGATGTGAAATCTGGGTTTAAGATCGAATGGAATCGATCGGACAAAGTACCCTTTGTATCTATTTACATTTTGAACGGGTAGAAAACAGGTGTGTTTAATTTTCACCATAAAAATGGAAATTTGAACATCTACCAGAGCATGACAAACTCCATCTGCTGATAAAGATTATATGACATGAACGAAAGCTCCTGAACAACTGCCAAATGGACCTTGTGATAAAATGAATTTCTACGTTTTCTCTTGTTCACAAAAATGTTTTCAAACCGAACACTGTTGTAGATTACACGTAAAAGTTGAATGTAAAATGTTCCAAAGTGTGTTTTTGCTTTACATAAATCAAACCTCTACCCACCTTCGGCATGTTATAGTGGATGATACCGCGGACGTCGGATTTATCGAGGCCCATGCCAAACGCCACAGTGGCGACCACTAGTCGGAGCTCCCCGCACATGAAGTTGTTCTGGACGCGACGGCGCTCTGACGCCGACAGGCCGGCGTGGTACGACTCCGCCTGCCATTTCAGCGGTTTACGGATCTTCTTCCTTGCTAAATGTAGAAACACACAGCAGTAAGAAAACAGTGGACAAAGTAGAAAATATCAGATGGAGTAAATGCTGTTTGACAGATTCAGACAGCTTTCCGATCAAAGACACGAGTTATTCCTCCTTTACCCAGCTCTTTCTTTCTCTGTCCTACGGGGTTGTGTTGCGTCTGACTGCTGCTGTTGGTCTGTTTGTTTTCCCTCACGAGCACTCCGTTCAGGCAGGTCCTGAGCAGCGCCGACACGCGGGTCGTCTCCTCTCTTCTGGTGCAGTAGACGATGATGGAGTCCAGGCAACCAAAACGATCGCCCTTCAACAGGGACACCAAAGCCTACAAAGACAAATACAGGAGACGGAGAGAAACATTGAGGAAGCTACGATTGTTTCTAGGTAGACACATGGGGGGGCTGTGGATATGGACAACTACACTTTTACAGAGGTCTAAGAATATTTCGACACACTATAATTTCATTTGTGTGAGACACATGCTACTCATCAACCTGATCTTTGTCTCTGTCCATGGACACAGACAGTTGCAGGTTCGGAGGCACTGCTGCAGATCGGACCGCAATGCCGTCTCGATCGGTGATGTCCAGATGCCGTGCGATGTCCAGAGCAGTGGACAGCGTGGCCGTGGCTGTGAGTCCCAGCAAGCACTGCACTCCCAACCGCTCCCTTAGCACCTACAAACACACATACATCATGTCGTTTTTTAGTGACAGTTGCGGCAATCGCTCGCACATACAAGGATGTTTATGTGTGTCTTGATGCTGATAAACTAACACTGGTGCTCAAGATTTTAGTCTCATCGGGTATGGAAGCAGATTGACAAAAATATGCAGGCACTGCAGAGTATCCTGATTTATGAAAACATATTCTTCTTAATATCTAGTGTTGGTTTCAGACTTTTGAATCTGATTTTAGAGAGAACTAGTGTCGGTGTGTGGAAAGTCGTGCTTAACTTGGGTTGTTCACATCTCTTCCTAAAATTCTCTTCTAATGTTCAGACGTTGTTTTCCCTCAAATGAAATCAAACAGTCTAAACTCACCTTACAGAGTCTCAGGTAGCAGGGCCTGAAGTTGTGAGACCACTCTGAGACACAATGAGCTTCGTCTATACAGGCGAAGGCCACAGGGGGGAGCTCCTGAGCCGAGGGCAGACACCCAGAACCCGAACGGCCTCCACCAACCAGAGCCTCTGGAGAGAGGAGCAACACACACACCTGGCCTGACTTCACCTGGAGAAACAAAGGAAGGACACATTTTAGGCCGAAAATACTAACACGTAATAATAACACGTGATGGTTTGAGATTTCTCTCTTGAAAGAGTTTTGAAACTTGTTAGATGTAAACATGGCTTTTGATTCTAGATCATTTTTTTGAGACACGCAGGAAGATGTTGGAGTTTAAAACCTACAAATGTACCGTTTCCTCCGACTCTGAAGTCTTGCTGCTCTTGTGTCTGTTACCTTTTCTATCGCAGCTTCTCTCTGTTTCATCGTCATGTTGGAGTGGATACAGGCTGCCTTCAGATTGGCTGGCAGGCCAGACAGCTACACACACACGCACACACACACACACACACACACACACACACACACACACACAGTCACAACAGAATTAGTTAACTGCATTGCTGTTCAAATGATTCACTTCATGTGAAGTCTGTTTGTGTGTGTGAGAGAAGGCGACTACCTGGTCGTCCATTAGTGAGACTAGAGGTGAAATGACCAGAGCGATGCTTTTTGATCTCTTAGCGTACAGGTAGGCTGGGAGCTGATAGCACAACGATTTACCCATCCCTGTTGACAGCACTACGAGGGTAGACAGACCTGGAGGAACAAGTGAGCGAGGCAGACATGAACACAAGAGATCATAGATGTACACATGTGTGTTTGTATCTGTGAGTACTGTGCATACCTGACAGGATCCTCATGATGGCTTCCTCTTGTCCTGGTCTAAAGGACTGATAGCCGAGGTCTTTCAGAGCTGCGAAAACCTCAGCAGGTGTTTCTAAACACACACACGTTCCCACAAAGAAAACGTTAACTTTTGAGCAAATGTACAGTTTGTCTAACTTTCTTTATTTTTATTATTATAAGCAACACAATGAGTGTTTACCCTGGACTTTCCCATCATCTCCGACATCATAAAGTGGTTCCACTGGTGGTGGAGGAGCGGGGCGCTCGTAGTCAGGACGAATAACGTTCAGCAACACCTCGTCTTTATGGTCACCGTCCGCCTCCTTCTGTTGGTGCGGCTGCTCCTCTGTGATGCTGGGAGACGACACTGGAACACACACACGACAAACATACTCAGAAACAGCTGTGTGAAGTAATAATTGACTATTTTGTTCCCTCAAAATTGTGAGCTGGTTTGCAAAGTTCTATTGATTACTGTAGCTAACGTGCAAGATGTAATAAAAGAAACGGAGAAATAAATTGTATTTACATGAAAATAAAGTGATAAAAGATGTTTTTCATGCAAAATTTTGATGTAAACCTACAAAATTGTCATTTAATATAATTTATCTGACAAACAAGATAAACCTGAAAACCTCCATTACTACATTTTTCATTATTTAGAACTAGACAGTCACATGAAAACAGTTGAGTTGAGGTGGAAAGCGGCGCGCTCGGTAACAGTGAGTTCAACAGGTGTACCCAGTGGCTGAGGTTGCAGTGTGCCTGTTGCCCTCGCAACCTCTTCCAGGGTGGGCAGTTCAAACGGCTCCTCCTCAGCGGGCTGGTCCTCGGGAACAGGAGGGGGAGGAGCTACAAAACAAGATCTGTTCATCAACACCAACAATCCAATGGTGATATTTACAGTCTGTCGTGAAACAGCTGAATCTACCATCACCGGCATGATGCGTTCAGCTCGGTCTGATAATGTTATCAGTCTGGTTTAGTTGATAATTGTCAGACACCATAAAGAACAATATTAATCGAGGAGATGAATTAGCGTCCACAGTCCACTTGTATTAGTTGTCTTTGTATTACCTGGTCCCTTGCAATCCATGGCCCAGTGTCCGGTCCCTCCACACTTGTAGCAGGTGTCCCCCTGTCGAGTGAGCCCCCCTCTGAATCCACCGCGCCTTCCTCTGCCAGAAAATCCTCCACCTCCACCGAAGCGTTCGCCTTTCAGCTGGAACTTCTGCATGTACATCTGAAAAACACACAGGCGTTCAGTTTTACCTTTAATGTTTTGATTTATGACATTTTCTAAACATTAGGGATTCATCCGAGACACAAAAAAACGAACCTGTTTCCGTAGACCTGCACCTCTGACGGCGTACCCTTTGACGTGAGATTTCTTCTTCAGATTGATCTTCACAAAGTTGCCCTCCAAGCCTTTCTTGCCGCTGTACAAATGAAGAATCGTTTGTACACGGAACACAAACGGAGATGTTTTGCAGCAGGACGTGGTTTTTGTCCTCACCTGGCTCTGACCGGCTGAGTGTGATACGATCTCCTGGCTCCAAATTCCTCCTCTATTTCTCCTAACAAGTTCTCCTGAGGAACCTTGAGAGGAATGATACCGTCTTTAACTCATTTGCACAGCATTCACATGTGGAGATGAATTTTAAACTAACTAACTTACCTTTTTTGGTTCCGTGATTTCTTTCTCTTCCTCTGCCTCTCCATCTTCGTCTCCCTTTTTCTTGGCTCTCCTCTTCTTCCCTCCTCCTTGAGCTGGGCTCGGGTTTACATCAGAGCTCTCCTCTTTCTTTTTGCCATTCCTACGCCTCTTCTTCACTCCTCTCTCCTCTGTCGTGTCTCCCTCCGCGTCTCCCTGTCTCTGCCTTTTCCTCCTTCTCTGTCTTGTATCTTTGGATCTGTGACTAGCTTTAATGTCGTCTTCTGGCATTAAAGGTGGCGTCGATCCTCTTTCCATCTCCTCACCTCCTTTCCTTTTCGTTTTCTGTTCCCCTCCTCCTCTGTTTTTTCCAGTGTGTTCTAGAGAAGATGTGAGTGCACTATCACTGACTGTTTTGTCACTTGTGGTGCTCTTAAACCCTTTGTCTCTTCCCAAGTCTATTGCCTCTGTTCTTTCTCCCTCTGCATCCATTTCTTCTTGCCCCTCTCTTTCATTCATTTGGATTTTCCCTTCAGTTTCTCTCCCCCTTTCTCCCTCTCCTTCTTTCTCTAGCTCCATCTCCTGGTTGCCTGCTCCCGGCTTCACCTCAGCCCCCATCTCTCCAAACACCTGACACCTCTCGAGCCACTTCCTGTCAACAAAACCCAGTCTGCTGGCAGGAGGGGTCTTTCCTCCAATGCCCCTGCCTCCAATTCCTCCTCTGAAACCTCCAACAACCTGAGGGCTTCCTCTCAAGCTAATCAAAGTTCCAACGCCTGCCTCACCAACACCCTTATGTGGCGTTCCTAAAGTTTCAACAGTTTCTTTTTTGTCTCCTGAAGTTCCTGTCGTTTCATTGGCCCCTCTTGAACTTCCTGCACTACGTGGAGAAGATAACGACAACAACAAGGCAGAAGGTCGGGCTGGAGAGGGAGCTGGGCGAGAGACATTTTGATTTTGTGAACTGATAACTTTACTAGTACTACTCTTAATACTAATATTACTAGTACTACTACTACTACTACAACTACTGGCAGCACCGGCAGGTTCTTCACAAGAATCTCTGACAGGCTCAAATGGTTCACATGGCTCCACTTTCTGGGGTGTCTTTGAAACCAGGGACCCCAGGCCAGTGTTAAATCTTCTGTAAAGAAAGACACAATTACACAAGTATTCTATTCAAAGAAAGGTTTTAAATGGTTATCAGGTTTGGAAACTTGAAATGGCAGCTGCACAACTATTGGTAGTGTTAATAAAGAGCATGAAATGCAATTAAATACGGGGTACATAGTTCATTAAGAACATTACAAGACATATTTAATACAATATTTGGTACTTCATTTTCAGAATTGCAAAAGGTTGCAATAGTATCATCAAAGTGGCGTCTGTTTAAGAAATGACAACAGCACTATGAACCAAATCACAACAGAGACAAAGTATCTCAGTTTAAGCACGTGGTTAAGAAATCAGTGTCTGTGTTGAAAATAATACAACTCGAGCTGAAACAACTATTCAATCAATTGATCGAAAAACAATCAACTATCTTAATAATTGATTAAACCTTTCCGCCATTAATGAAGAAAAAAAGCCAAGAATTCTCCAATATGAAGATTTTTAGCTTTTCTCTCTTTTGTATTGATTTAAACTGAATATATTTTGGTTTTGGACTGTTGGTCCTACAAAACAAGATATTTGTAGATGTCATCTTGGACTCTGGAATATATTTAATATACCAAACAATATCGATATATTAATAAAATGCTGTTACATATCGATCAGCAAATAATGCACGGATGATATGCAGCTAACATCACAATACCTTCTTGCATTTCATTACCTTGGTGTGAAAGGGCTGGATTTGGGGGCACAGGAAGTGATCTTGACAGCGGCAGCAGCAGCAACAACAACAGGGCTGTTTGACTGTCCAATTTGTCCGTCTTTCAAGGAGTTAAGAGGCACCCGACCGGGAACGACAGATTTCTTCAGTGAGACAGGTCTCTCCTGGAATATCAAAATAAAATAAGGAAATCATTTTTACAGGTCTCAGATGAGTTTTTAAGTGTACAGTTCTCTCTCTTATCACGATGGGGTATGGTCCGTGTTCTTTCAAAGTGTGTCTCACCTTACTGAGTGTCGCCAGGTTGTTTTTAAGCTTCATGCCATAGTACTGGGCAGAAGCCTTCAGACTGTCTCTATCTTCGGGTGTCAGTCTGGGAGACGATGTAGGCTGTGAACTGCGGTTCAGATGGGCACCCCAACAGTCCGCCTCCTACGTAGATCAACAACCAGCAGATTGTCACAGACGTACGAAACAAATTGTCTTACTTGTATACGTTTGTTTTAAAAAAAACAAAAAAACACCCACAGTCCCAAACTACCTTCTGGACTGTGTTGATCCCAGCTGTAGCTGTGGCCTGTTCAGCATGCCCGCTGGCTGCATCACTGCTGCTGTTTTCTTTGGCTTGTTTCAAACTGCGGTATTCTTTATACAGCTCTGGGATTGAGACACACCATGTGTTATGCTTATGTCTTCGAAACACATTGTCTATGCTGGAGATGGACAAAAGATACTTTTGTTTATTGGTGTTGCAAGTTATGGATCCTACTCACGTCTGGTCTCCTCTGGAGCTTGGTCAATGTCCTCCTGGAAATGAAAGAGCATCTTAACAAACTAACTAACACAGCAACACTGTCTGTAGCACGTGCCATGTCCTGTGGACCAACAGATCAATAACGAAACGTAAACAACAATAAAAACAAAACATATCATATCATATCATATAATTACATTCTATATATATATATATATGGGGTTGACATTATGTTACTGCCTGCTGACTCTCGGCTCACGTTTATGGTTTACATCACCTTGTTTGGTTTCCTCTGGTGGTCTTTAACAAAGCCCTGCTCAAAGCTTTTCAGCTGAAGCTTCACCTCGTTGTATCGATCCATGGTCACGTTAACAGGGTCAATAACTGTCCGATTTAAATAGCTTTAATGTTAACTAAAATGATTAACTTACATAATTAGAGGATAGCATCTGTCAGGCGAAAGCTAACGTTACAGCAACACGATAGCTCGCTAACGTTATAAACGCAACATTATTTCTAAGCGTTTTTCTGAATTTAGCAGCGAAAGCTTTTTTTAAAGTAACGGTGAGTTACTTTAGCTTCTTCTTCTCTTGTATAGTTATAGCGACTCAAACGAGGAAAACAAATAAATGTAGAGTTAGTGTGTAACTATCATATTAGAAGACTGCATTAAAGGGCTTTCTTCTGCCGTGTGTCTTGTTTACGATTTTTCCCGCGCCGGAAAAATGACAGTTTGTGTTGCCAGGTTCCTTCTTGTATCCCCCATTCTGACAACACATAGGTTTCTATTTCTATACGGACTTAATCAAGGTGAAATACTTTATAAGCGATGAGAACACAACGACAATATCGATTTTTGTAAACAATAGTCTGTGTAATAGTTATGAATCTCTTGAATTTCTAATACATCCGTTTAGGTTTGGTTTATTCAGAGGGATCGGGATTGAGCCTGTCAGGGACCACTTCCTGCCGGATCCACTAGACTCCGCCTTCTTCTTAAAGGGACAGGGACTCATGATCACCGAGGTAATATTGTACTTTTTACTTCACTACATTTATTTGATAACTTTAATTTCCTTGCAGATTTAGATAAATAAAAAAATTATAAAGAAATAATTGATATTAAAGGTTTAGACAAAACTTCAACTTTAGCCATTGTCTATTTAAAATACATTGTTCTAAAAATCTTTAAAAAAATGTAGTTTATTGACATACTGTAGTCTCGGCACTTTTGAGGGTTTGATCTTAAAATTCAAAGACACCGTGCAATGAATATACATTAAAGTTTAAGTTTAATGTCACTGACATTTCCCTGCTGCTGCTATGTCAATGTGACAAAATATGACAAATGTAATCAATCACTATATGTAGTTTTTACACCATACAGTTATTATTACATTGTGTTTGTACAGTGTGAAACAAAGTGTTGCTCCGCATGAATTGGGAATAAGGGCATAACTGATCACCACACTCCTTTGAGATGTCAAGATCCTTCAAGGTAGTCTCTGACTATCCAGCACTCTTGGACAACCTTATTCATGTGCATTAACTTAATTATCCAAAATGCGTATCCTGTTTTGTTCAGTTTTCATAAATTCATTCTCAACTACTGTTGGCCTGTCCAGAAACATCTGTAATCACAGGTCTTTTTGTCAACCTATTATCAGTGAGGCCTTGAACACATTTAATACTTGCTTAATCGCTACTTCACTAGATACAAAACGCAGACTAACGGAAAATGAATAATTTTCTAAACCCAATGACATTATGGGTTATTGCAAGCAGGTATGTGATGCAGTGCATAACGGCAACAGTGACACTAAAATCAATGCATGAATGAAAAAGGACAACAAATAGTAGCAAAGAAAAACTTTTATTGTCAGGGGGGAGTGGGTACAAAACTGCTGCAATGTAAATCAGAACCATGATAGTGAGGATGGACATATTTTACATTTGTCATAATGAGACATCACTTCATTCCAGCAGGGAGACCTCGTGGAAGTATGCGCCGAGCATCTTGGTCCCCTGAATGTAGTTGGTTCTGAAAGTGGAAAGATAAAAACAGTGATGAGCTTAATTGACCGGTGAATACTTGTCTTTGTTACAAACCTGTAACAAAAAGGGCCATCGTAAAGATCATTCATGAAGAATTCAAGTTGTTGCGTCTCACTGCAATTATAACTTTTGGGTGGAAGAACTTAATTCGGTACTTGATCACTAAATTCAACATAACAACAACGTACCTGTTGAGCTTCTCGTTCTGAGAGTGAGCTCCATCATCAGAGGATCCAAGAGGCAGCAGCATGACGTTACGTCCTGTGGCCTCCTGGAAGGTCAAGGTGACGGGGATGCTTCCACCCTCACGAGTCAGGTCAGGCTCCACTCCAAAGACTTTGGCACAGCAAGGAGGAGAACATGGAGAGAATAGTGAAGAGGACTGGAAAACAAAATCTCTACAACGTTTTTATCTTTAACCATTAATAATAGGGATCAGAGATCAGATGACATTATATGAAAATCATCATATGAAACCGAAACTATCAACATAATTAGATAACAGTGGGTCTAAGTAAGAGTATGTGTTTTGAGTGAACTGATCCTTTCACTATATACATCTCTCTGTACCTGTTTTCATGGCCTTTCGACCTGCCATGTAGTGTGGGTGGTTGAAGTCAGAGACCCAGGCCTTGGCTCCGTGGCCCATGTACACTTTCAGCTTGTTGGGGCTCCCCAGTTCAGCAAACTTCTTCTGCAGATGATCGACAACCTTGATGGAGAATAAGAAAAAAACTTGAATGACAGTCTAGGTCCAGACTCGAGTCACTCAAAACAAAACGCCTTTCTTTTTCATGTTGACTCAGCATCAGTTTTAAAACTCTCATTTGAATATTACCTTTATAAACTTGAATATATATTGTGTTTTTATCTCCTGTTGGATGACATAATGGGCACAGTTTGAAATGTTTCTATAATGTTCCTGAATGTACATTTGGGTGTGTTTGTTTGTTTGTTTGTTTGTATCACTGGTTTCTGTTTGTATTACTCTGTAGGTGTCATTTTATGTAATGTGATAAATCATTTTGGTTTTGTATTTAAATAATTATAAAAACATTAATTTCTCTCCATCTTTAATGAACTTCCTGACTTTTCATTCATTACTTGTCTCGACTTGGCAAACGTACCACTTACCAAACTTGCTTTTTGACAAGGGTTTTACAAACAATTGTTTAGTATTTTAAACTTTATTCTTCAACAGAACTACTGTTAATCACTGATTTATTGTCAAGAATAAATCCACTTTGGTAGGTCAGGCTTAGACTCATCTGTAAATCTGCTGTACTTGTAAAATTTCACTCGTAAAAGCCATATTCACTAAAAACAAAATGTGACAGAGTCATCTTTGTGACACACTACCACTGAGGGACTCGAGTCATCAAGTTTTAAATTCCACTGGCAGTGACTATCTTTTTTTTCCCCCACACACCACAACCTTTATTGTGTTCTGGTCACATGACCACTACCATTTGCCAGCAGTAGAGTGGTTGTTACGATATTTCCGGGTCTACCTGCTTCTCCACCACTTCGGGGTCCATGTCGGGGACGAGGCGGATGGAGAACTTGCCGATGACCTTGCGGGGGATAACAGTCTTGGCTCCTGTTTCAGAGAAAGCTCCCTCAATACCGTGAAGAGACAGAGATGGATACCTCCAGCGGTGCATCAGGATGTTCTCCTACAGGACAAAAGAAGAAGAGTTCACTTAAAAGGTCATGACTTACCATGCAGTAATGTAATGTCTGTTTGAGTGGCGACAGAAATCAATGCCTTGCCTTGGTGTCATGCAGCAGCTGTTCCACTCCGACGTCTTTGGAGTATTCATCCAAGTCAAAATCTATCTTCTCATACAGCTTTTTCTCGACATCCGTCACAGGGGCCACGTCATCGCTTATCCCCGGAATCAAAATCTTCCCCTTCCTGTCTAAGAGGGTGCCTGTTTAGAGAGACGCAAGCAAAAGATTTAAACACCGCTGAAAACGTCAAAGACTGAAAACTAGTTTTGCGAGATTGTGGCTCATATGTCAGCATCACTTGCCCATGAGTGCAATCAGGTCGGTCATGGCTTCATGAACAGAGCCACCAAACACCCCTGAGTGCAGGTCCTTGTCGCCGCATTGCACCTTTAAATTAAAAAAAAAAAAACATTTTAATGTGCTTCTTCAGAATACAATATCACAAAAAAACACATGACATTTGTGTTAATGCTGGAAGAGCTGCATTACTATAGAACTAGGTTTGGTTATTGCTGCAGCTTAAGTGATTACGCTAAGAATTCAAAACAGCACTACAATCAGACTGCACCTCAACGAAGAAGTAGCAGATTCCTCTCAGGCCGTAGGTGATGCAGGGTTTGGTCTTGCCGAGCCAATAGTTGTCGGAGATGCAGACGTAGTCCACGTCTTTTAAGAAGGTGTCTTTTTGTGCAAACACCAGTTCATCCAGGCCCTCAGATCCAGACTCCTCCATCCCCTCGAAGCAGAATTTGATGTTGATGGGAAGCTCCTGCAGGAAGTGAGATAAGGGAGAAAGAACAGTTTAAAACAGAGTTGAAAGAGAGCACAAAACCAGCCGACCCTTTCATTGAGAAAATAACTTTGATATTGATCATAGAGTAGATCCTGGGATTGTTGACTGAAGCTCCTTACAGCATGTCGCAGTGATACTTTCCTCAGACAAGCTGTTCCACTGTTTCAGAGAGACGTGAAAGTTTTTCAAAACGACGCAACACAGTGACGTGACTTGGTTTAATCATTAAGTGATGGCTGGATAAGACGCGACTACCGATTTCATCCAGAGACCTTTGACCGCCTCTCCTGCTGACGGCTCTCAGATGATCAACGGGCAATTACAGAATCAGCTCTGCACTGAAATACAGAGAGAATGAATTTCTAGCTTTGATGCAGAATCATTTTGGAAAGCAATACTGTACAGTAATTCAACAAGATTCTGGATTATTATTTATTATGTTCCCACAGAAAAACAAATATACGACTTTGAGCAGAACGTAGCTCGGTAGCAGTGTTTACATGTTGTCCCAAATAGTCTCTGTGAATGTTCGTGACAGATGGGTTTAACCTACCTATTATCATTCCACTCTCCTTCTATAAATGCCAAAAGATGTTATGATCATAAAACAACATCAGCATATTTCCCCATTCCAAGCAATGGAATCAGTTCATTCTGATCCGTTCCGTTGTTTCCCATCACCGTTCAACCGCACCCAATTTGGCAAGTCATGAATAAGAACATAACCAAACCAGAACAGGTTTGTTTGTGTTGTCTCCACAGTGAAACGCTCTGCGACACCATCGTCAATGATACCGGCTGCCTGGACTGTGATCACACACAGTCTTGTAACAGAGGTCTGGTCATTGTTGAACAATGGTTGTTCTCAGGAAATGTGGCTGCGTCAGTGCCACAAGGAGGATCTCGGCCTTGCTGGTTTGATTTCTTGAAGCAGGACGTCTTACTGTCAACTGGACAATGCAGTTGTGGTTTTGTTAACTCTAACCCGAGAAACAATTTGTTATCCCTAAAATCAATATGTGCCCACTGAATCAGAATATGGTTAATTACCAAGTAGTTTTTCACTTTTGGTGGATACAATAAACTTATTAAGAGGAAATAAAGGGTAAAGAAAGATTCCCTCAGTAAGAGAAGAAGACTGTGGTGGGAACTTCACCTGCTGGATCTTCTGGTGGGCCTCAATGCAGTTAAACCAGGCCAACACTGGACCCTTGTCATCAGTTGAGCCTCTTCCGTAGAGCTTACCTGCAAAGAGTAAACAGTGTTTTAATTTAAAGTCTTGGGTCTTTATTTTATTGTAGTTATTATAAGGCTTATGAATTTACGTTGTCTAGGCATAGCTATATATGTAACACAATAAGAAAGACATTATTAATGTATTCTCTTATTCCAAGTTACTTGCTAGTAGTACCAGCAAAGTTAGGGAACCCTTTCACACAATGAACAGCGTGAGGCAAAGTCTAGCAACTAAACAACTGGATAGTAAATCACGACATAAGCAAGAAAGATCAGAGCTGAGCAGACAGGAATGAGACAGGAGGAAGTGGATGTTGAACTTTCTGTCAGCTGACTTTCACCAGAAAGCACACAAGACCTTTTGGGTGTTGGAATTATTAGCACAAAAAAAGAATAAAGGAAAAAGGTTAAAAAAAACAAAAGATCTGACCAGTTCTCATGTCATCAAACATAAACTGAAAATATGTGTGGCCTAATAGTATAGCATGTAGAAGTCCTTCTGTGGTGTTTAACACACAGCAAGTACACCTTCAGAGACAGCATTTGCATCATTGTATCGGCTTTAAAGATGCCAAGTAACAGCTGCCGAGTTGGTGAATAGCGGACGATGATCAAACATCCATCATCTTGTAATACATTTATGAGATCAAATGTTTCACTTGAGCCATTTTGGCTTCTGTAAAGCTGAATGTATTCTTGTTAAACACATCTGCACTTGCCCAACTAGACCTGTGAGGTTTGCAGATAAGACGAGATTAAGAGCATGACGCTACTGGGCCGGACTTTGGTAACATGCAGCAAACTGTGATATGATCAAAAGCGCAACGCTGATAAAAGCTCAAAGAGCATTTAAACAAGACGTTACATTTAAGTAATGACGAGTAAAAAAACGACCTCTCTGCTCTCCAAAGAAAGAGTTTCATGTAATAGTTGTGTGCAGACCTTTTTGATATCTTCTCAGATACTAAATGACCAGTTTCATTTTATTCTGTAGCTCCGTCACAGCTCAGTTAAACTCGGTTTTACTTTAACTGTCCTCTTTGTTTCTGTCTCTGCAGGACAAGTTGCTCATTTATTTCAGTGCAAAGTGACACTATATTGTTGCCACGCTGAAAAAGAAGGTTGTGTAATCATCACATCAAAGATTGGGAAAAAGAAACCTCATGAAGTCAACCTCATCACGTCTCGTCTTAATGCCAAAACAGCATTCCGGTCTACTGCAATAACTTGAAATACAGCCGTTTTGTTTCTCACGGACAAACTTTCCGTGTCATATTGAAACAGAAACAAAACAACTTCTGCTCTCACCGTCTTTCTCCACCAGAGTGAAAGGCTCTGTATCCCAGCCATCATCAATGCTAGCCGGCTGGACATCCAGGTGGCCGTAGATACACACGGTCTTCTTGCCCGGGTCCGACCCCAAACTCCCCAGGATGATAGGAGGCAGAGGGATCTCCTCTCCAGAGGGAAGCTGCACGCACACAAGACAAACAGCATTACATTTTAGTACAGGTTCAAGGAAAACCAATGCATTACTAGTGATGAAGTCCAAACATTAACACACCTTCTGTTTGCCGATGTCCACCATCTCCACCGTTCCCCCCAGCTTCTCGATGTCCTTGGCGGCCATCTCCATCATCTTCTTGATCTCCCCACGCTTCTCTGGCCAAGCAGACACGCTCGGGACTGCGACCCAGTCTGCAAGACGCTGGCGACACCGAGCAAGATTCACATACATGTTAATGCCCGGAGCGAATGTGTCTTTGCACTTTGATCACGTGAAGACAGACATTTGACTGCAAACGTTGACTGTAACAGCAAAAGCTCGTACAACACTTCCCTCAGGATGAGCTTACCTGCACGTACAAATCCTGGTGTTCGTCCACATACTTGAAAAGTGCTTTGAGATGAGCCATCTTGTCCAGCAACAGGAGCTGAGGGTTTACAAGGCAGAGTGGAGTGAGAGTCAACCTTCAGCCCTTTGCTGTCTTATGAGAGGAAGAAGAAAAAACACCACGCCCTGCTGAGCCCTGCACTATTTGTACCCCCTTCTGTCATGCATGCAGAGCCAGAAGAGCACGAATCAGATCAGGAAGTTGAGTTGGTGACAGTTTTGAAAATGTTTGTCACAGCTGCTACTTCATGCATGTTGTAGTTTTTTTATAAACAGAAAAGCAGGCACATAGTAGAAAGTTGCAAAAGGGTCCCATCACAGCAGAAGGGTCACTTCCGTCCCTTTAAGCTCCATGTGTGAACATTTATAACATCACTTTAACGTTAAGACACACGTTTTTAGGTTTAACTTGGGAGAATATGCATGAAAACCTCATAATTACTCAAACGCTAACGGGCTAAATGCTCTGTTCATTTCTGAATCGCACAGAGACGCATTAAGTCCACTCGGTCAGTTATGAGACAGTTATGAGACGTGTGGACATCAGCTGTCCGGTTTATTCCCGGACAGCTGATGTCCACACGTGACTCTTCTCACCTGACAGACACTTCCTGTGTTTCCTAACGACGTGGACACACGGCTGTAACGTTGAAACTTGTTAATGTTTTCTTCCACGCACGAAATAACAAGAGGGCAGAGAGACTTCCTCACATCAGTGGGCATCAGTAGTGGCTATTTGATTTGTTTTCACGGCGCAAAGGATTGTGGGTCAGCGGCAGATGCTGCGTCATGATCGTCCATGAGGACCGGAAACAGTTGAGGTGGGAGAGCGACCCTCTCTGACGAATCTACGTACGTTTACAAATGAGAGCAGCTCAGGTGCAACAGTGGTGGAATTAGTACTACAAGTAAAAAGCGTGTATTTAAAAGCACAATAGTATTAGCATCATAATATACTTTAAGTAGGACCATTTCGTGACAATGTACAGGACATTTTATTATTGGTTTATGATTATTGTACATTAATGTGTACATAACTAAAACATTACTTTATATACACTACTGTTGGTAGCTTGTGAATTTCCCCCTGTGGATCAATAAAGTGTTGATGTATGATTATTACATTTTGTAATATTAATCTGACTGGGAAGTAATAGTCATGAATGTAGTGGAGTAAAACGTGCAATATTAACCTCTGAAATGACCTTTCCTACAGGTTAGTGCAATTCAGAGCAGAGTAATCTCAAAGCCAACTTCACTACAAACTACAGCTAACCCAGAAGAACTAGGAATGGTACTGCTGGTCCAGCTCCTTGGAGGGGAGTCACCATCGTTACCACTGTCCCTGTCTTTTGGAGGGCAATCCGGGTCATAGTATTCACTGGTAGCGGCACCTTCAACTTCAGGAAATTCATTTTCACTATTAAAGTCACTGCTGTCATCTGGAGGAGAGAGTGGTAGTTGTTTCCAACGTCACAGATGACTGCAGTAAAGTATTTGGTAAGGCAAATTGCAATACAGCCTGACCACATAATCAAGTACAACGTGATAATTAAATTGTGAATCATTAGTGAAAGCCAGATTAACAATCAAAGGGCAATGGCAAACAGTAAATAATTGTGTAACAGTAACACAAAGCAAAGCCAGTAAATAAGTTACAAAAAAATTAAAAAACTTAGTTTCAAGTTTATTAACATTACTGGTCACACTAGACAAAGTAAACCTGTAGCACTCTTCAAAAGTTACATATGGTCTAGCTTTGAAAAAGGACATACAGGCCCAGACTTATTAACCTGGTGGGACCGCTTTCTTCGTACAGAAACAAGGATTTATGTCAATGAAGACATTGCAACAACCTACTGACGGTGAACACACTTTCATTCATTATTTGAGAGCCATTGGTTTTGTTGAGTTTCGTCGATCAGCTGCCATCCTGAGAAGTTACAGCTCTTTTAAAATGAATTAATGGACCACATCAATTATGTGAATAAAAACCTGGCCGCACGAAATACAAATTAGGCTTAAATATATGTGCACATACGTTTTCTAACACTTGTAACATAGGCCAATTCTGACTTTTACTTGGAATATGAATAATATATATATATATATATATATATATATAAAACATATTTACTTGGTCCAGACATGTTTTTATCAGTTAAACAAAACATTAAAATACATTAAATGCAAAGCACCTACTCTCCATCTCCAAAAGTAGACAACACATTTTTTATGCTTCATACAGATATGGAGTATTTCTTCGCTGTTGTATTGCATTACATTTCAGTTGTACCTAATAAACCTGGTAACTCAGTATAAATCTATATGTATATGTACTGTGTATATATACATATATTTGTACCAATTGTCTTGTTTTTATGTATACTGTATGATCTTATATATGATCTCATTAACAGAATGTTAAATTATTCCCACCGACTGTGGCTCAGTTTTATATCAAAGCAAAATGAGTAAACTTGTGTTTTTATATATTTTTTTTCCACATAATGTATTTCACAGAGCATTACTGGATTTTTCTGTCAGTTTGAAATATTTTCCATAATGGCCAATTTAAAATAATTACAAGCATAATCAAAGAAAAATAAATATCTTCGTGTGGCAAAAGACTTTATTGCATATATTTCAAGAACACAAACACCCCATGTATTCTGCTACTGCACCACAGGTCGAATGAACAGACTCAAAAGTCTTAATCGTTAAAAACAATAGATTCTCTTTCTTTAAGTCATATTCTCTGGAGCAAATAAAAACAAACAAACAAATCAAAAGGCCTGGATGTTCAGTCAGAGAAAGAGAAAATCATTTGTAGGCATTGGCTTTATGTTTGGGCAAGAAGTTGAAACTCGTTGGTACCGGTCCAAGTAGCATTTCACTGGAGAGGGGAAAAGTAAGATATTATAATCAGTAAATACATCAATTTAGCAGTTATTCTTAGTGTAGCTTGATGGTTTAAAAATGGTTTCCTGCTTACCTAATCCTGACCCAGTCCCCAGCATGTTGACTGGCCATTAGTGACTCCAGGTAGTTCCTGCCCAGGTAGAACGGAGGTCTCTCGTTGATCTTCTGAGGCACCCGTTCCAACAGGCCTACTGGAATATATCTGAGAGACAGAGATAGTACGATAATAATAAGTGTGTTTCTGGATCAAATGGCAAGTCATGAATATTTCTTGTTATTAGCAGAAGAAATATACTGCAAGTGCGTGTTGTTGCCCACCTGCACATGAAGGAGAGCCACTCCAGCATGAAGGTGCGGGTCTTCTCCACACCTCGAGTGTCGGAGCCCCAGTGCTCCAGACCGAAGTTGCTGAAATCCCGGAGGACGTCCAGTCGCTCACTGGACGAGATGTCCCAGTGTCTGCGCTCCTTTATTTCAGTGAAGATCCAGGGCTTAATGAGAGCACCTCTGAAGAGACAAAAAAATCAAGTTCAAGTTCACCACAAAGATAACTGGGCTCCGTTAAATGGAGTAGTTCCTCTGGTCGGGATTCTTTGTGTGATTACTGTGCTTTGACTTGTCTGTACTGTGTGTATTCACTAAAGTGGCACCAACCTTGCAATCATAATGCCAGAAACTCCAGTCTCTCTTGCTTTCATGGCATCTTCATAGGACAGTATGTCTCCATTACCTGGGACAATAAACATAGGTCAACTCAGTTCACCTCATCACCAACAAATGATGACTCTTCCACAGCTTGTGCATGATAAATATACAGTTCTCTACACCTCAGAGGGGGTGTTGTTATTGTGATAGTATTGAACTGTACGCAGCTAAAATCTTAGGTAAACGAAATTCACAGACCAAACAGAGGGACAGGACTAGCCAGCTTGGAGCAGGTGTTGATGTAGTCCCAGTCAGCCGACTTAGTGTAGCGCTGCTCTTTGGATCGGCCATGCAACTGTAAGACAACTACAGCATCAGTGGTGTTTCATCACACTTTGAAACGGACTCGTATTCATTTGCAGATACAAAAATGACAAAAGGAGGAAAAACTATTATGCACGACTGACAACAAATAAAAAAACAAGGGGCTGGAAATGACAAGGACACACATTTAATAAGAGTCAAAGAAAATGCAAAATGGGAACACAAAGTTAGACAAATAAAGAGTCATATCTGGTGCTCAAACAATGCATTCTGGAGAGGTGTCCACCCCACATGGTCTTAAAAAGACACTACTGGAAATGAGACTCAGTTTGACTTCCATAGTTATCATGTATTTCTTGACTCATGCCGCGACTGTATTAAATATGATTTTCACCGCATGGTGTGGGTCAATACCTTTTTACACCCATGCCTCTTCTTTTACAGTTGCAACACTTTTTCCCTTTTATTTATGCTGCTTTTAGACAAGACTGACCGTGATCATAGAGACATCCCACTTCTTCATCTCCGGGATGAGTTTGTGTGCTATGTTGCACTTCTCCTGAACACCAGTGCGGATCTTGACTGTTAAAGGGACGTCAAGGACCTTCAGGAGGAAAGAAAACACATTCTCATTCACCCTTACACTTTGTGGAAAACATTTTCCTGGATGGATTATTAAAAGCTAGTTTAACACTTGCATACTATACATATTAAATGACAGTATTTTCTGCTGAAAGCCAAAATTCACCAAGATATCAAATTCAGACACGTACATAGTTCATTCCCTTGATTATCTGTTCAAACTTCCTGGTGCGTGTCATCAAGCCGCAGCCTCCGCCCTGATGAGGGAAAGTAAACAAACACCACCTGTTAGTCAGTGACATGTTAATGTTTAATATTGCTTTATACACTCAATCATCACACACAAAAGTTTGTCTGACTGTAAAGCTCTCACTCATCACAGCGCCATTTAATTCCCCCCACATGGCCTCCCGTATTTACCAGCATGCTGATCTTTACTTTTTTGTTTATTGACCTCAACCACTGTAGAAAAACATGGTTTTACCATCTGTGATGTTTACCTTCTTGTAGACGAGGTCAATGGGGCATCCGGAGTTGATGTCCACAAAGTCGACATCAATGTTACCGTTGATGAGCTCTGCACACCTCGTCATGGTGTCGGGGAAGCAGCCCTCCACCTGGAGACACAATCAGGACTTCAGTACTGAGCCCGTCTTTACTCTCACGCAAGTCCACAAGCCGCGTTTAAGACAACGTGATAAAAGCAATTCAACAGCTCTGAGGAGTCTCAACAATCTATGACGACATCACCTGGACGCCAAAAACATCTTCGCTTTCGTGGCGCTTCAGGAGGGCCCACTCTGACTGCTGCCCCTGCAGCAGGTTGGTGCACATGGCCATCTCCCCGCAGGTGATGTCTGCTCCGAAGCGCTTGCACACGCGACGGAAAGGCAGATTTCCACACTGAGGAAAGAGAAGGAATTTATTTAGTCAGGTCAAAAGCTTATCTGTTTGGTGTGTTACTGGTTCTATAGAGTGACATTTTAACAGCAAATTTGATTTGTCGGGCAGCATTTAACTACATCAAACCTCAGTGCTGGATTCAGTCTGGCTGTACTTACAGTTGTTAGAGGAGCAAGGTAGAGCTTGTCTTGAAAGTCCACCTTGAACACAGAGAAATATGATGTTCCTTGGGTTATTTTAAATAATTTTGAAGGAGAGATGGTTGCCTATATATACTGTGTATATATATATATATATATATATATACCTGTTTCCTCTCACACATCCGCAACTTGATGACATCTACATCAGTGAGAGGCCCAACCGTCTTCACTGGAGGCTGTTTATCTGGACCGGCCTGTAGCTGGTCACAGAGCAAACACGTAAAAAAAAAAAACATACTTCTAAAATGCCATGCAACACACACATACCCCATGTAAGAGGTAGTAGTGGTAGAGTAGAAATGTGTACCTGGGCTTCAGCCTCAGTAGACGCCTGCTGCTCCCCTCCTGTTGGATCTGCAGATAACTCAGCTGCACGAGTGTCACCTAAGTGTGTCAGAAAACTGAATTATCAACCGCTCTACTCAGGGGACAAAGAACAGCATGCATGTTGCCCAAATAAAATGAGGTGGGCTGATTAAATGAAAGCTCCAATGAGTGCCACAGAGACCCACTTCAGAGACACTTCCTTTTCACTGCTGATTACAGCAGTTCTGTGTCGGTATCATTTCAAACCACTCATAGAACAAGAACGGCCGACGGCTTCATTCTTAGCAGAAACACTGGCAGAATATTAATATTCCTGAAGGACATTTGCACTGCCAACAGATCACGTATAAGTGTGTATTACGTCTTACCGTTCCCTTGCTGTTCTCTTTTCTCTTTGTTGTCCGAAAGTATTTTCAGGTACTCTTCTGACTTCTCAAAGGTCACAGAGCGCTTCCTCAGGCGAATCTGCAGGTCTTTACTGAGGCTGTTCTTCACCGGCGTCCGGCCCTCATTGGCCTTAATTAGTTCGGCGTTCACCATGGTTTTGAAGTCAGGTGTAGTGTGCACCTTGGCGTAGCGGCAGGAGAAACCATAACCACACTTTCCGAACGTGTCATAGAGGTAGCAGCTCTCCCCGATGTCAGCGGGCTTGGTTGCCAAGTATTCGGCTACGTCGTGGTAAAAGCGGCATTTGTCTCCAAAGGGACATTCCCTGTTGTCCTGCATGGATGGGAAAAGTCATGACAATGACTGTCAGCTGACATAGCGACTGAAGAGCACTTTGTGAATGGTCGGCTAGAGTTTCATACCTGAACGACTGAGGGACACAGACGTTTTTCATCATAGGCGGTGGGCTTTGTGTGTGGCCTTGACTTATTCTGTCCCCGAATGCGTTTACCGTCTGGTTTGCCGCTCTTATTCCCCTCCTCGGGGTCTAGTTTGAGCTTTTTTGTGTCAGGTTCCTCAACAGAGGTTGCCTTCGTCTCCTCTACTTTGTCACCATCACTGGCCTTTTCCCCCTTTGGGCCCCGCCACTCAGAGTCTACAAAACCATGAAATTTCTCTTTGGTGGTCAGGAATCTGCAAATACAAGAAGAAAAAAAAGAAATGTAATGACCCGTCAGTTTGAAGATGTAACAACGTGACATACAACACGGGAACTTTAAGTGCGAGCGGAACGACCATTGTGTGGAATAACGCAACATCACACTGTGTAATGTCTATGTAATTTGACACAGCGCCTTAGTTTGGCAAAGCTGTTTCTATTCTATACCAATGAGATGTGAGACTGGAGACAGTTAAGGCCACCTTGATTATCATAATAGAGAAGAATATTTTGTGACATTTGCTTCCCGCTCTATTACCACATAATGGTACAATTATAAGAATGGCTATTGATGTGGACCAGCCAATCCTTAGAGTGATACATAAGAACATACTCTGTGCAAGAAGTCGAGCACATTCACTACAGCTGCTAAGCCCTTTTGTGTAGTTCTGTTGGCTCCATCAGACAGAGCAGCGTGCAGTGTGCAATCTATGACTCCATGCTACTCTGCAGGGAAAAAGTGGATCAGTCTAATCAGGGTTGGAACCAGTTTCTACCCCAAGTGTAGGGCATCTCTAGGTATACCAACGAGGACAAGATGGAGCACGAGAACGGGAGGCAGGCTGGAGTGATGTAATCTTTGATACAAGCGTTATAACGGACTGAGGGTGAAGAGGGAGCTGACGGGCAAGACGTGATGCAGAACAGGGACATCGTGACGTTCAGAGTTTTGGCAGCTGTGTGGATGATGTCACATCAGCTGTCTGAATCGAGACTCTTGCACCAAACATACACTTTGGACAACAACTGAGATTGTGTGCAGTGATCTCCACCATGTATTAAATAGCTAGTTACTTACTGTGGCTTGATCGCAGCTTCACCCTTCACAGCTACACTTGTCCTCTTTTCAACCGTTTCCTCTGCTGCTCTTTCCATCACACCTTCACAGGCTTTCTCCAAATCCTTTTCCCTGTAAAATGTCGGTACATCAGATTATCACTTTGAATCTAACTAACTAGCGCATCGCTTAACCGAAGAGCTATTGATCTCCTTCCTGGTCGAGGGACACGAGTAACGTTATGTCAGAAATACTCTGTACTGCATATTTCATTCATAAGAGTTGACTCAACGTCAGTTGAAGCCATTCTATTCAACTCCCTGGTTGCCTGTCTGGTTAAATTTAACTAAAATCAGTGAAGTTACTTACATTTTATTATCCAAGTTGCCAAGATAAACAGCTAACGCTCTCTGTTACTGTAGCATGCTTTGCTGGAACCTAACCCTGCTAGCAAGCTAACCGCTAACTTAAAGGCTGCTGAAGCAAACAGTCAACTAACCACTTGCTTGATAATGCATTTGACGTTAATTTATAAAACAAGTCAAAAGTAAATATCAAACAATTACAGTAAACGTGGATTACACTTCTGTCTCACACCCCAACATGCAGCAACAATATACAACTGCATGGGGAGGCAGTTGTGCTGCATTTTGGTAAAGTCCGTGGTGTACTGTGCGGACGTCTGACGAACATTAGTTCCGCGTAACACAGCTCGTAATCTTCAGAGTAACTAATGAAGTCTACTGGTAGTCCAGGGATAAAATGTAATCAGATTACATTTAATTGAATATACATTACATGTTTCAGTTTATAAATTATACTATATATATTACTAAATTACTATTACAAAATAGAACTACAATAATAATTGAAACATTTAGTCAGATGCCTTTTTTGGATATCACTTTTATTTTAAGATTGCATCCTCATGAATTCGAACATGTAATTTATACATCTTTGACCAAGTAAAAAAATAATTCACATGCAAATCAATTTTTGTCTACAAAGCTATTAAAGATGCAGAACATTATGCAGAAACTGATAGTTGATCCATTGTTTTAGTTCACTGCCTTCTGTGATAGTAAATTAAATATTTTTGTGGTTTTGGATGATTGGTTGGAAAAAGAAGAAATTTGAAATGTGACCTTGGGAGTATAGGAAATTGTGAATTTATTTTAGAGACCTTATTAATCAAGAAAAATATTTGGCAGATTCATCCATAATTAAATGATTGTCGTTGTAGTCCTAACAGATTTATTGAAACATTACAAAAGAGACATCCGCAAAGTCGGAAATCATATTCTAATTACTACATGAAGGAAAAAATGACTGCCGTGAAGCAAAGCTCAGGTAAACGCAGTATCCACCATTATGTAACATCATAATACAGTTTCATTCAGTTTCTGGTGAGGCACTGAGTCTTTCTATCTTTGCATCAAACCGCTTCCGGCTGGAGTCCAGGATGTTGATGCCATTCTTGTGGAAGTCGTAGCCCACTCTCTGCAGCTCCCCGAGTCGCCCTGTAATGTTCTCGGTGCTGTAGTCTAACACTTTGGGCTTTTCCAGTATTTGCTTCATTGTTATTCCTCCTCTAAGGAGACAGTCTAGTTTAGAGCTCAGCGTGTCTGTCCCAATGTACAGAACCATTGGATAGCTGAGGATTAGTTTCTTTATGTCAGCTTTCTGACAGCCAAGTGAAACCATCCTCTCCTGGAGACTGTTGAAATTCTTTTTCAAATATTCGTTAGAAAGATCCAGTATTTCTGCCCCGGGGCCTTGAAGCAGAGCAAGCATTTCTGAATCGCTCAACTTCAGAGAAGCTCTCAGGATATCGATGTTCGTCTTGACTCTCTTCGTGCTTCGGATAAGAATGTAAAGGTTTCTGGATATGATGGATTTGGGAAACTGCTCCGGATTCGTCCCACCGAGTTCGGCGCAGATGTCTTCCAGAAACTCCACCATCTGCCTGTTGAGCTCTAAACTGTTGGAGAATGTCCGCGGCGCCGTGCTCAGCAGCCGATGGAGGTCTTTGGTGTTCAATCCCAGCGAGATCAGAAAAGCTATGTTCTTCTCCAAGTTCCCGTTATCACTGGACCGGAAGAAGGACTCTGGTGAGCGATCCAGGATGCTCACAATTTCTCCATCGGTCTTGAAGATGTCTCTCCACAGCGCCCAGCGCTGTTCCAGGTGTTCAATTGAGCGGGTGATGGCGCGGGGGTAACGGGATATGATGCTGGCGATTACTCTGCGGCTGGCGCCTTTACCTTGCAGGAACTTCGCGAGCCCTTGCTCATTAGTGAAAGCTTTACGAAGCACCCCAGGCTGACGCTGGCGTGCCATCTTCACGTCAACTCCCATGAGATTCAGATTCTCCAGCAGAGATACATTCTCTGTGTTCACCAGCGGCTTTGGCTCACTGCTTTTTGCAGGGGCGCTGCAAAGGCCCCTGGGAAGGAAGGTTGACGTCGACTGAGCCGGAATGTGTCCAAAGCTGCGCTGCAACGTCACTGATCGATGAAAGCTGAGGAGAGCTCTCACTCCAGCTACTGCTGCCATTTTTAATGAGGAGGGCCAGTTTCAGTGGACCTGAAGAAAAAAATAAACATTTATCTGATTAATATATATATATATATATATATATATATATATATATATATATATATGTTTATGTAAACTCTGAATCTGGAAGGTTACTTATGACAACAGCTGTCAGATAAATATAGAGTAAAAAGTGTACAAAAAAAGGAGCATACATTTAAATTAGTCTGTTAAAGTACCTCAAAATTGTACTTAATTTTAACGTAAGTTCTTGACACCACCGCAGTGTTGATATATGTTTACAAGCTAATATTTAAGTGATAAACAGTACGACTGACTGAATGAAGTCTGTCGGTAGGTCGCAGACAAATTCATCGTTACTTTAACGTTAAATATTCAACTGTTGAGACATTATTCGCCCTTAAATGACTCAATAGAAAGTCCAGGTCAGCTCGTAACTGTAACGTTACAGTTATTTATAAATGTATCAATGTCTCAATCCATAGCCATTTTGTAGAAACTATATAAAAACACATACCATATACTTTTGGTTTCTTTTTGCCCCACACATTCTGGTGGTGAGGTGTTAGGCATTTCTCACCGTAAACGTATGAAAGCGGAAACGTGAACGTCTTCTCGCGAGATTTTGTCGTCCGAGAATAAAATAATCCAAACTACTATTGTTTAATTACCGCCATCTAGCGGGTTGGAGTTTAAAAGCACTCTCTGCTCATTTTTAACCTATATACAGTCTATGGTTTTAGCTAAAATAGAAGCAAATTACTTTAAATTAACTTTTACACAGTTCTACCTGTCATAGGATACACTCAATAGTAGGTTATTATTATTATTATTATTATTATTATTATTATTATTATTATTATT
>NW_022280065.1:3048965-3085039 GCF_004355925.1 Anarrhichthys ocellatus | reverse complement strand
CAAAACTGGATTAGTTGTGATTCTACAGGGAACACATATTGCAAAAATAATTTCTTCAAAGTATGTAGGACTAATGGGTGGGTCTTGCATTTGTTATAATGCTCTACTTTATGTATTCACTGTTGTTTGTTTGCTGCTGGTTAATCTTTGCACTACTATTTAGTTAATTCATGTAATACTATACTATTTCATTGTATATAGGCTACTGTGCATTTTTTTATATTAATATGTGTTACTCTGTTATTTTTTATTGTATATATTGTGCATTTTATACTTAATATTTTTATTTTTTACACTTTTACTTCAATTGCTGAAGTATATTTTTTGCTGCTGTAACGAACATATTTCCCCTTGTGGGATGAATAAAGTATATATCTATATATCTTTCTATCTATCGGCAACAACAAAATCAGATTCTCATTCAGTGATTGGTGGCAGTCTAACATCTGGTGAATTTTCCAAGACTAAATATACATTACTTTAACAAAAATAGTATACAAATTTAACGTGTTCCCTTTAGTTGATAATTTAATAGAAAAATAACAATATCGGATTAAACTATAGGTACATATACATATATTAGCCTGTCAAAGGATTATGGGCGTGTAGTTGTTGAAGGTTAATAGAATAATGTATCACATCTTCTATATCTCTGTTGTGGCAAAGAGTTAAACATTGTACAATGATACATGACACTATCACCCAGTACATTACAGCATGTTGTGAAGCAGCCAATCCGGAAGTGGATTGGGACATCGGCTCGATAGGGGGATGTCAGTTTAAAAACACAGATCTGGCAACCTAAATAACAATTGCAACTTGATGTGATAGAGAGCAGCTCTTATGGCCAATGTTTCTGTTTGATCCAATCAGAGAAGAAAAGGCACGAGAAAAAAGGCTGAATTTGCTCCGACACTGAGACAATTCATATATCTTTTGCACATTCTAGTAGCTTATTGGTGCCTCCACGGCCATACCTCATATTAGGTTGCTGGATTAATATGTACAGCCAGCTCAAACTATGAAGCAGTGTAATAGCCATATTGTTTTTACTGCCACGTCATGCTGGACATTTGGCTCACGCCACATGGGTTTACAAGACACCGGCATCAAAAAAAACATTTTCAAAAGACTTGTACGCCAAATAGCAGAAAGGAACAGAAATGCTATTGAGCGTATAGGTTTATCCTGGTGAAAGACTTTTTTCTCATGTCCAAGTAACTGGTTAATTTGCTGTTGTTTAAACTGGATACACTTCAGATTAGTGTACCTAATAAACTGGAAACTGAGTAGCTCTCCTTCCACTCAGAGATGTGTCTGTTGTAGTGTTTTTAATATTTAATGGATTTCTGTCCAGGTCCATTTGTTGTGGTCCACTTGGTAAAGTTGCTTGGGTAACTGCTGACACAGTACTCCTTCAGTAAATCAATAATTCAGAAACTGTCGAAACTTTCAAATGCTCTGTGGTTCCTGTAGAATGGCAAGCGTCCACAGGTGGGATCAAATTGGTTAGAATGTCTAAAAGATGGGTGGAATTCAAAATCTGCCAGACTATAAGCTGCTCGGCTCCTGTCAGCCGAAGACACAGAGCATCCTCTCCTGCTGCTGCTGGTATGTTTTAAATGTTTCGAAGAAGCAGGGGAAACTGTTGCATGTTGGTATCTTCATTTGAGGACAAACGTGTGATTTCCGTGAGTTTGGATGTTTTTAAGGACCAGGATTTGAGTTTGCATTTTACAAATATACATACATTCTTAGACTCAAGATAATTTGTATGTTTATGGGGGAATAAAGGTTCAACTTTAGTTAACTAGTATCTAAAATGAGAAACTTATCTCTCCAAAAACGTCCTTTGGTAATAAAACAAATTGTTACCTCTGCAGGGTGAAGTCACGGTGGGGAATTTGGTCCTAATAAAGAAATCACTAAGTTTATTTGTATTATTATTGATTTATTTGCAGGCTATAGTTTTTTGCTTTAATATTTGACAAAACAAACAACAAAACATACATGAATCAAAAAAGAGACTTTAAATAGAAACAAATGACTTCAGCGACTCTAAAATCGACTCCCTACATTTCCAATTTGTAAAGCAATTCATGTAGAAGAATGAATGAATGAAGTGAACTGAAATTACAATTCAGTCTAAGTTGTATTCTGAACATGTTTGCAGAACATATATAATATACCACATAACCAGATCTAATGATATATAAACTACTTGTTGACATTTCACTTGGAGTCTGTCTGTAAATTAGATATTGGCCATTGTGTCCTTTATCTGTCCTAGAAGCTGATGCTATCGTGTTACCTGCTGTCCCACTAAAGGAGGCTCAAATATTTCCTTTTCAAAGTGTACGCCACTGTTGTTTCAGATGTGCTCAGAATAGCCCAATCAAGTGCCTGTAAAATGTGAGCTGATGACTGAAGCGTTTATTAGAAGAAGAAAAGAAACACGGCCTTGAATTGAAAATATCTAGAATTAAAAACGAAACATCTCAACTGGGACGGCTCTCTCCTCCCGTTACCATAGAAACTGAGCAGACGTTTTGAGCAGGATTCAGACATAAAAACATTATGAAAACCATTAGATGTCTTGATATCATTAATGATTATTAAGAAAAGTACTGCACATCAAGACATAAAAGGATTCTGACATGTCGTTATTGCCTCTATAAATTCAGATTTTCTTCCAAACTTCATAGATCAAAATATGAGAAAAGACAAAATAAATATAACAAAAATAACAGAGCCATGTGGCTTGTTTAAGACGTTTTAGACAACTGTTTAGGCTAAAGTGGTGGAATGTATCTAAGAGCATTCATTATAGTACTGTACCTCCATTTGATGCTGGATTGTCATATCAAAATACTAGACAATATGTAAAATTGTTAAAATGAGCCTCGCCTTAACATCAAAATGCTGCTTACACGTTTATTCATCAATAATAGTAACTTATTAAAATGTGTTAGAAATATAACATCAGAATATTGCAATTTCATAATTAATAAATTGCAATTTTTTTTTTACAATGTCTCTTGTTTGCACTGAACTGTCTGCTGCTGTAATCCTGTAAATGTCCCCGCTGCGGGACTAGTAAAGCACTATGTTATCTTATCTTACCTTATCTGTAATAAAACACTTTTGTACCATGGTATTGCTACTTTTAAAGTCTAAGTATCTCCTCTACCACTGCTAAACCTAGCACTGGGTTAGTGAACGTTTTTATCTGAAGTAATTACGACATTTCTGACAGCACTTGAAGGCAACACTGGTGGAATGCCAGGGGGCGTGGCTGTGAAGCTACCTACTCGACGTCATCATAGTTGGGTCTCATGTTTACGTGGAAAACATGGCGGCGGACTCCCAACAAGGAGACTGCACTTAGTAAACGGCGACTGACGGGCAGCAGGAAGCCGGACGAGACACACATTAAACCGTTAGTTTTTAGATTTTTCTTGCCGATATTTCGCATGAAGCAGTCTCCCTCTTGTTTCAGCCACAGGGACCGCGGTGATGGAAGACGAGGAGAGGCAAAAGAAGCTGGAGGCCGGCAAAGCAAAGGTAGGATTCTCAGTTTTTTTGGGTGTTAGCATAACTATCATTGATGTAAAGTAGTAAATCCATGTTGTCGACAACTTATTTCCTCGCGGCAGGGTCTGTCAGCTGTTTTTGGGCCCCCTCCCCTTCTTCTTCTGCCCCTCTCAGCTGTCAGTCCCCCCAAACGTGCACCCTGCTCTGACAGCCGGATGGGGGGGGGGTTTGGCTCGCCAGGGGTGTTAGCATAGTTATCCACTGCTAGCCACAGAGTCCTTTGTCATGCTGCATGTCTAACGTTACAGCAGTGTTTCATTGTACTTTTCTGAAACGTGTGCACACAGTGCTAACTTAACCACCCCGCGAGTCAGGCGGGACGTCGTTACGAGAGGCTTGTGCAAGCTACCTGAGGTGAGGCGGACGAGTGGTGTAACAGGATTTACAAGACTTATATCCCCACTAGCTACAGGAAACACTGCCCCACATGCCACACTTGTGCTACATTCATGGCGTTATCAATCAGCAGCATCAACATTTAGGTCAGGAGGACAACCCCCACCCCTCCAGTGACCGATGCTACAACAGGACCATGCTATCCTTGATTTGGCCTTGTAAACCTGCAATGATGTCCATGTCATCTTTACTTTTGTAGTGTTTTTATGTTGAAAATTGCAATTAAATGAATGGTGCACTGCTCTGTCTGAGCTCTGCTAACTCCCCTTTTGCGGCTCTGCCTGGTGAGGTACTGCATGACCTTGCGGCAGCTCTGCTAATGATATCTTATAACCCAAACATCTTGGTTATGAGATCTTAACCAGATGTGATGTGCCAACCTCCACTTTTGGCATTCAATAAATAATGTAAGGTATGATAATAACACGTTTCAAGACATGTGGCCAATTGGATCAAGCTTATGTGCAACAGAGAGAGGAAATCAATACAACACATATTTGGTCAGTGTAACTTAATTAATCCTGATTGTCTCATCATGGTACAAAAATCATCACTATAATTCACAAATCACTCGCTATACAACTGTTAATATTGCAGTTTTTGTCCAGCTCTTATTCCCTATAAACATTTGGCAACGCGTTGGATATTGAGAATAAGAATGATTTCTTTCAGGTGGACTTGAAAAGGTCCAAACTCTTTCCATCCCGGCACTGCAGAGTTGCATCTAATAGGTTGTGCCTGGTGTCTCTTTTTGTCACTCCCGGTGTCAAATTGGAGATGCTGCTCTGGCTTTTAGGGTTAGCACAGCGGGAGAGACTGTGAAAACCACCATCTCCCTGGTTATGACTTTGGCATTTTGTTTTATAAAGGACCCCTCTGTGCTGCAGGAGGGTTTGCTTTTTTTTTAAATTTTTCACACAGTACTATGTCACCATGCCCTCACACACGGGGGAGAGACATCACAAGATATTTCACTGAATAACACATTTATAATGGTTAGCAGGGATATCCAGGGCTTTATTATTGGTTCTAATAGCCTCACAAAGTCACAATGAATCTTGGAAGCTTGGATTGAGTCCAAGCTGATGTACATCAATCAGAACTCTATGGGAAGATGCTGACTTGACAAACGGCCTCTCTAAACTTCCAAACACAGGGGAAATATTCAAACGAGCTGTTTTAAAAATAAACAGACTAACGGCGTTTTCGGGATTAGCAGCTGTGATTTGTCCAAGTTGAGTTCATGTTAACGTCTCAGTGAAAGGAGAACCGTCGATCATCTTTTGTGCAGCCGGCTTGGAATGACGTCCATCCCGAGCAAGTGCCTGTTGAGTCATACCTGACAATGAAGCGTTGCTTGTAGGCTGGTGTTGCCGGGCCTTTTGTTCCGAGCCATTAGCTGCAGCTTTCTTTTTTTAGCTAACTTTTCTCTGTGGCAAAATGGACCACATTGACAAGTGCATTACCAGCATAATGGAGTTACTCACACACAACTTCTTCAGCGCAGTACTCCAGTTATATGGCACATAAAGGCTTTAAGTGCAACATTTTTTTGAGACACTGTGCAATGATGAGCTCAGGATGGTGGAACAATTTTTGTGTTCGGTCGGAGAAACTCACTGACTCTGATATTCCCCCTGTGTGGACGTAAACATCATCTCTGTTACTTCCTTTCTACCGGCCTCTTACCTCTTTCGGGTCCACACACCGCGTAAACCCAGACTCGGCAGACGCTTGCATAAGGCTTAAGTCACCTTATGGTGGCACACATAAGAAGACTTTGTGTAAATTGCCTGTATAGTTCAGTGCAGTTACATTTTGTGACCTGAAACATCAAAGAGAGATGTTTTATGTTTACAGTAATGGTTGAGACGTTGGCTTCTTTAATATAATGAAATTAACTTTTAATATTGTTCCCTTTGTAATGTTTTTGTCTGTAGATCAGTCCTGCCCTTAGTCCGGCACACACAGTACGTTGAACCGCACAGCTTTTTAATGAAACTTCAGGGAATAACCTGCCGGCTCATTTGCTGTTCCAGCATTTTCAGAATGCTACAGATTAGGCTCAGGGGCACTGCAGCGTTTTGAATGTGGCCCGAGGGAGTCGCGCATCATTCAGGGAGGACAGCCTGCTTATTTGTTTCTCTGCTTTTCTGATGCGTCTGCTGGTCGCTGATTAAAAGTATCTTTGTAACTTCCCGGTTTCTGCCGTTATTATAGATCGACTGGTTGATTTGTTTACTTGCAAAGCTTGGTACCATTCTGCAAAAAGAGGCCTTAGGGCAGTGAATATCTGACGCACAATGCTGTTTGTAATTCTGCACTTGTCGACTGTTAAATTCTGTTTGTGCTACAGCCTTACTGTCAGTATTTCCAAATCAAATTACAATATATTATTGCCTAAACAAACTTTTTATAGGAGTACATATATGTTTAGCCTCGGGTTTTCTTGAAGTTCAAATAGCCTAAAGCTCATCCTCGTTGAGGTTTTGAGGACAGCAAAGGTACAAGTTGATCTACTTAGCGTAAGCCTGAATGGTTAATCCTAACCATGTGTGTCGCCCTGCACAGCTCTATATGATGAATACACTTTGATCACCGTGGCCTGTTCATCTCGTTAATTAGCTTTATTGGCACTGGAGGGATTGCTTTTATGCTCCGGTCTTTATAACTCCTATATGTTTGAATATTTAACATTTATTTCTTTTGGAGCTCGTGTGATGTCATGCTGTGCGGCTTGAGATGGGATTGCCCTGTGATTAATTGAATGTGAAGGTCTAACAGCTGTCCAGTTTAAATTAGCTGCCACCTGGAGGAAGGTTAAACCTAACTTACTGTGCAGGTCTGGAGCCTTTTGTTATGACTGAGAGGAGTCCTTGCCCCTCTTTTGATATTTACCAAAACTTGTTTTAACAAGTCAGCATCTTGCAGGAAAGCTGTAGAAGCAGGAAAGTACAAAAGTCATCTGAAGCTGCAGCTGCACACCACAGCTGATAACTAATGTAGAGACACCACACCACGGAAGAGGCTGGTTGTGAGTCACTTTATTTCATGAGAGAAAAGGTTTTCTGTGTGCCCAAAATAGCGGAACAGAATTTTTAATTATTTTTTTTTGCAGCTTGATCTATTTGGTCAAGCACTGCAGTGTTTTACCGCATTCATGCAAAAGTGGTTTTGCACCAAACAATCTCGAAAGTCACAATTGTCGATGATGATGCATGAGTACCTCATTCTCAGCTGAGGTTATAAGGATACTTCACTGTGATCATGGCTCAGGTTTGTTGAATGCAAAGGCACGTATAGGGCCGGGGAAAAATAGGTATTGCTTGAGAGAAGCGAGGGTGATTCGTGGACCTGCAGATTAAACGGAACCAAATGTCCTTGTTCAACAGACAACATGCGCGTGCTGAGAATCAGAATAAACCACCGTAATGACTCTCTGCTGCTGTGTTTTCAGGGCGATTAGCTATTGTTGATCGCTAACTGGGATGTGTGTGTAAAGCAAATGATTTTTATTCTGTAGTTGCTGGGTGTTGACTAATACAATGTTGCTGACAAGTCTCATTGACACATGACATTGGAGGCTGTTAACCCCCTCTGCACTAGTGCATATCAGTGTTGCTTCGGTATTTTTAGCTGCGTGTCTCACAGGCATCAACCAAACTACAGAAACACTCTTTTCATGACACAAATGTAAACCTATGTCATAAGTATATTAAGCAGCACATGGAGTACTTTTTACAGTGTTTTGGCACAAAGGTTTTGATCTTCTGAAAAAGACTTTTCATGCGTCATCAATTCATAAATGCAAGTGAAGCATTAGCTATTTCCTCACTTATCATCATACATCACATAAAGCATTCATATGTTTGCTTTTATTCATATTAAACCTATTTTAGATAGTTTCTTTCTTCAGATTTTGAAATTGCTATGACAATTGACATGAGTGACTTAAAGCCTGAAGATAAAGATAGGTGGATGAAATATTCTTAATGGTATTGTAATTTATAATCATGATATATTGATATATCTCATGATATAGTACAAGTTATATTCGGTCAACTGAAACAGTTCATGGATTACATAACAAGAAAGAGATGTTTTGTTTTGGGCTAAATTAAGTAATTAAATAAAATTGGACACTATCTCATCTCAACCCTACTGCAGTGTGTTTGAGTAACGTCCTCAAACTGAAACGTATCCTGCTGAAACAGATTTTTGTTCAAAAGCAAATAAAAAGACTCTCATGAACAAGCATCCGAGCTCATTCTGACTGTCATTGTTTATCGCTCCACGCCTCCCAGTAACACCAGATTGTAATTATAATGTAGTTCATCTCAGCAGCTGAAAGAAATCCAACTCACTTGTTGTTGATGCTGATAATCAGCCACTAGTAGTAGACATGGATTCTAAAAAATAAAAAAAAACCTGTGTAAAGAAATCTGCCTGTGTAAATGTTTTCAGACAGCAGATGGTGATACACCTACGTAGTCTCTTTCCCCAGATGGTGATACAGCGACAGGCTCCAGTGCTCCATATGTTCTGCCAATGCTCTGCTGTGCCCAGCCAGATAGGGCAGCTTGATATGATAAGCAGCTCAACGGAAGCCTGGGTTTCCCGAGACTGCTCCAAAACTCAGGGTGATTTCTGCTGGCGGGTCCACCGCGTATCCACTACGATTACTAATGTCTGATACCGACTGAGTCAGAACTAAAGGATGGCTCGGTTGTTGTGGTTTCACAGCCTCTCTGTTGTCGTAATCACCAGATTCTCCCATCCTGTAAGACATTCATTCATATCTCACTCCTGGTATTTGATGGATAAAGCTCTCGTGGAAGTACAGACGGATGGGTATATTTAGATGAGGGCTGGGGTGTGTGTGTGTGGAGGTGCAGAGGCACAGATCAGAAGCCCTTTGCTTTTAAGCTGTGTGTTGTAGGCGGAGGGACGTGACCGCGACGCCCACTCACAGCGCTGTCGTGTCGGCCTTGAACCTTTTGTGCAGCACCACCAAACCTGTCGAACAGCGCTTCGTTTCATGCTGACTTTGCTGCTACAGGAGTGCGGTGCATACAGTCTGTGCTGCATGTTCTACAGTCGGTGAGGCAGCAGGTAATTGATTAGTCGATCTACATTTCGATAATCGATGTTTGTTCATGCTAGAACAAACAAACTCCAACTTCACAAAGGTCAGGATTTGCTGTGTGATATATGATAGTAAACTGTGGGTCAAATCGAGAAGGTGATCAAAATCGATGAGCGTATGCTGTGGGGAATTTGAAAGGGGATTTTTCACTATTTTCTGCCATCTTATAGTCAAATTAATTAATTGATCATTCAAGAAAATAATTGCCGTATTAACAAATACTGAAAAGAATTGTTTTGCATCCCTAGAGCAAAGTATTGAAGGTCAATCAGCATTAGTTGATTGTGCTTAAAGGGGCCCTGTCGAGTTTTCAGGAAGCCTCATTAAAGTTAATGTTTACATTTACTGTTACTTACTAGTAAGCACATTCAATTAATTTAATTCCTGCATCGCAAACAATTTGCAGGATCCATTTTAACCTGCTAGTCTTCTTCATGCCTTTGCCAGCACGTCGCTGGTTTACTTGGTATATCACCCACGCCTGTAAATAATTTTAATTTATCGAAACCAATGGCAGGAATGTGCGTAACGGTACAGGCATGTACGTGTGCACAAACAAAACGAGGACCCACTCATGAAAAGATTGCTAGCACTTCTAACACCGCAGGGTACCTTTAACTGACATTTATGGACTGGGTGATATCACCATATATGCTTTTAAATTTCATAGACTTAGCTACTGCCAGATATGTGGCTGTGTCATTTAAACTTTGCTGTACCTTCTTAATATTTGGAGGTGTATGTATATACCCATGTCACTGGGTACATGGGTAACAGGTGAGCAGGCATTAGCAAGGTATTCTTGGTAACAGTCTGTCTATATATCTATATATATATATATCTTTAGCAATCCGTGCAACACCTGTGCCGTGACACCTGCAGCCCCTGCTGTCTGCCCTGCTCAGCTGACTCTGCCGTCTATTTGCTGTCCCCCCCCCCGGTTGTTTACACATAATAAATACAATAGTAGTAACTAACCAGGCGGTGTAATTCATGTCATCATTGGTGATGATTAGTGTGAAGTACTCCTGTTGCTTTTGGTCACGGTGTCAATTAGTTTCACTTGTCCCTCGTTAGCCCTGCTCGCAGCAGACCTCCCGCTCACCTGTTCTCACTTTCCCCAATCAGTCATTGGTACACATACCAGCACAGTTCCTTTGTCTTGCCCTTTGTCTTGGAGTCTCAGTTTGTAAGCCTTTTGATTAACAGTTCATTTACCTGCACCAGTCAGCCTGCAGCTCTGTCCTTGCTCTGTTGCCTGACAAACAAAAAAGCAAAGACATTTGAAGATGTTTTACTATTCTGTGACATTTAATAATCGGTTATTGATCAAATCAATTATTTGAAAGGTTAGTCAATAACAGAAATAAGTGTTGCAGCCCTAATTTCTATGATTTGAAGATTTCTTGCAGACAGAAGACTTTTAAGTTTGTATTTTAAAGTTTTAGTTTATCCTTTTAGAAGCACAATTCATGAAAACGATTGAATCAGGCCAAGCAGCACGATACTGTTGTGAAGTCCAATCCCAAATATGAAACTCAAATGATATTAAGAAGTGGAGATTGGTTCTTGTACCCACAAAAAATTGTTTGCAAAATAAAGCAGAGGGTACCGTTTTGATAATAGCGAAGGAGATCAGTGTTATCGCCGTTCAGACGAGATCGTTGACACAGTTTAGAAATGCAATCCTTTTAGTCGGGATTAGAAGCTGGCAGAGCAAGAGGCATGTGTTTGGTTATTTGGACACCGGGCGGGACGACTCACTTGGAGCGGGGAAGACGCCTTTTTGGTATACACAATGTTTCGCTTCAGTTTCACCAAACTGGTTCGACTCAGAGTGGGTTCATATGTTGTTTTTTACTCTTTGTTAGAAGTATAAGCTCTTTGCTGGGCAGACTCATGAAGTTGTGAATTAGACAAAAGCAGGTGGTTCTTAGCATGAGGGTCGGATAAAAAAAGATCTGAACTGAAGCTCCGACCAGAGATGTAGACTAGAATACCTAATAGAGAGGATGCTTCAAGTGTTGTTGTTTTTTCAACTTCTAAGGCCCACCATTGAGTCATATCTTTAACATTGCCTTTTCCCCCTCTTCCTTCTCCAGTTGGCTGAGTATCGCCAGAGAAAAGCTCACGCGGACTCCCAGAAGAAACAGAAAAAGAAGAAGAAAAAGAAGCTGGGAGAGGACTCTGAGGGGGATTCGCCGAGAAGGGTGGAGGTGGAGCCGGATCCGTCTGTGGGAAGAGAGGAGGTCTCAGGTGGAGGACAAGATGGATCACCAGAAGGACCTACAGACCCACCTACCACAGAGTTTACCTTCGCCAGGACACTGCGGAGTGGAGAGACTGTCAAGCATGACCAGACCTACACAATAGAGGTAGACAAAACAACGTATTACAGCAGTACACTATTCACATACAGAATCCCATTTATTATTTTTAAGCAGATTATCATTGATTTATGGAGAAAATTTGGAGAAAACAACATGAATGATTGTTTCACTTAATCAATCAACCTGCTGACACAAGTGAGAAAGGTAAAGATTTGCCTCTAATTAGTAATCTGATGAGAATTCATCTGCTGCATCCTGTGGAATTTCAAAATAAATGTGCCCTTCAGGAAGGATTTCTGACTGTTGTTGTGTTAAAGTTGATGAAGAATAGAATCACAATTCAGACCTAGGTTTAACTCGCCCATTGGTACGGTCATCCTTCTCTCTTTACAATTAAGATCTAGCCACTGAGAAAACAAGTGAGTGATATCTCAGTTACTCATTCGCAGAGTAAAATCCTCATGGCCACTGGTGTACAATATTGTGAAAGACCTCTTGTTACAATAAGACAAGACAAATTTTTGGAATTATTTATCAAATTATGACTAAAACTATTTTTTTGGTATGACGCATCCAAAATATCCCTTCAGAGAGTTCACTGTCTAAATGCTCAACATTTCACAAAATACATCGTGTTTATTCATGATTCTGGGTTGTATTGGACATGAACGTGTTTCTTTCTCCCGTCTCTGTTGTGGCAGATTTGATTAATACTATAATAATTAGTCCGTCTGCTCCTCCTGCACCAACGAAGTCTTTTAACTTCAGGCATTTTATGCCTTTAGTTTTCTATCATCATCATCATAAGAGATGTAATTGTACCCGCTGTAGAACTGTGTGAAAATGATCATTGTTCTCCACCGAGTTTTGTTTCTTTTGTCTCCTGGAGCTTAATGAGCCTGCTGTAGCTGTCATGACAACAGAGAGCAGTGATGTAGGAAAGAAAAAAGTAAATAAAATATTTGTTTCCTTATTTCCTTCAGAATTGTTTTAATTCTGTCTTCATTAATTGAAGAGTGTGTGGAGATGTATGGCATTATTGAGTCACACAATTTAACTAAAACATAAACAAATATGGAATTACTAATTCCTACACTTCACCATGTTCATGAAGAATAACATTTCCCAGAATTAATAATTACTTTGGTTTTAAGGGAGCCTTTCTTTCAAAGAAAAGCCTATTTCTTTCTTATAATTGGTACTGGATTACAGAGTTTTTACCACAAACCTATCAGTCAATTATGGATTCTCACAATGCACATTGCCAAAAATCAAATTACACTTTGTATTCTAAGAGTAGACTTCTCAAAAAGACTTAAATACCCTTTTGAGATTTGTCTGCAGCATGATTTTAGTTTGCATTGGTGTTTTGGGTCTTGAGACTTTTGCTGCAGACTCGATGCTGTGCTGTTGGAAACGAGAGCTTGAATAGAAGATAATCCTGTAATGTTGTTTTTACACTCAGCTACTGCTGCATTACAAGACTGCTGCTTTGCTGCCCTACGGTTCTGTGATAAATATCAAAAATTCACAAACTTCTATAAGGTTTTGATCGTGCCATGCCTGCTTTAA
Organism: Anarrhichthys ocellatus; assembly: GCF_004355925.1. NCBI lineage: Eukaryota > Metazoa > Chordata > Actinopteri > Perciformes > Anarhichadidae > Anarrhichthys > Anarrhichthys ocellatus. The sequence continues at coordinate 3,072,001 of NW_022280065.1, read as the reverse complement.
TTCAAAACATGGTTTTCTCATGAAGACCATTTGAAAGGATAATTGGTATTTACTCCGTGAACGTAACAAACATGCTTCAAACCTGCAATAACTTCTCAATAATGATTGTGATAAATATTACATTGTTATATCAGCTCTTTTATATCAGCTCTTTTAAAACAGTTTGAAAAAGGTGCACCGACCTTTTTTTATTTTTCCTTCCATCATTCGAGTCGTCTCGGTCTCTTCTTCTCGGCGCTGTGCAGCCACTCGTATCTGACCCCGCTGTACATCTGATGCGGTACTTCTGCCCACAAAACTACTGGTTGCCATGGAAACAGACAATAGCCTTTTTAAAATGGGTTGAGATACGTCGGCCTGTGTCACCAATTCCTGCGGGCGCACAACACTTCTTTAGCAGACCTTAAGGCTGATTGAATGTTTTGTTGCAAAGGAAAAAAAGAAGAAATTTCATCTTGGAAGCAACATTCCTGTCAGACGTCTGTAACACTGAGACATTCTGTATGTTTACGCTGTTCTCTGTCACCAACAAATGAAACTCGTGCATTTTAAGAGACTGAGCCACACTGAGCGAAGTGTGTGAGAATTATTTATGTTCGCTTAAATTGTGGGAAATATAATGTTCTTTCGGTGGAGCCACTGCGCTCAACATGTGACACGCCCACCACGGAAGAGAAACATTGTACTCCGGTGATGCACGTATGTTCTGGGACGCACATTATGCTGAATTAGCTTAGCAGGAAAAGCTGCGGTGCTAAAACACACATCCATCCGCACACTGACGAGCACGAGCCATTCAACTATTATTCACATCAGAGGGAACAATATTAACCATATCATTAAAAACGACACCACAGACAAATTAACACAGTAGTAACGCTACTGCAGATGTAAAAACACAAAAGCAGTTCACTTACCACAGCTGCTGTTCACTTAAAGACAAAGTCCATCCTCCTTTCTTTGATTACAAAGAGTTCAATGACGCGGTTGTACAGAACATTGGTGCGGTTCAGTTCCAGCCAGAGGTCCTCCTGCGAACGTGTTCGTTGAGTTGTAGATCCACTCGGGTCTCAGCAAAAGTTTTCAAACTTAGCACTGTAGCTTGTAAGTGTCCTGTCCTGCTATGGTGTCATGCTGCTGCCTTGGTTAGCCACCTCAAGTTAGCAAATCCAGTGTAGCTCTAAACACCAAGACGCTCAGTCGCAAATAAAACGCATTCTAAGCCATAACATGTGCAACACTTCTCCAACGCTGTCAGCCAGGAATACCGTTGGTACAAATCCTTGTCAGGGCTGCTAGCTGTGGGGTTGGCCGACCCTTTCTTAAGATCATTCTGGAAATGTCCTCCAGAAAGGCGTTGCCAGTAACTCCCAAATCCGTTTCTCCTCCTCCTTCAGCCATTGAGTGTTAAAAAAACAAAACTTCACCAAGCAAAACGCTAAAAATGTCATGTCAATGTCACAACTACTTGCATATCTTTCAACTTGAACTGTTAATACTAAGTTCTGCTAGCTAGCTTCAGCTTCACAACAGTCACGCTAGCCCACTGACCAATCACAGCGCACGTTAATGCTGACATACTTGTAGACTACCTCGGTAGCTCCGACATGTCAAAGAATACGCCCAACATGTCAAACTAAAGATCTGATTGGTTGAAGACTATGACAATCAACAATATTGTCCCCATTCACTTAAACTGCACATGGATGCACTTGTGAGTCTGCAGGCCTGGGTCTCTGTTCTTACCTAGAGACACAGAGGTGAAATCTGATTGGATAAAAGCTCTACTTAAAACAAGCTGCACTGGAAGCAGAGCAACTGAGGAAGACAGTAGCTGTGCAATGAGAAAATAAGATAATGGGAAAAATAATTATAATACATGTAGTGTATTTAAGAAATATAATTAAATGATAAAATAGCTATAACTTTGTGATTCTGTTTATGATGGCCCACCACCGCTCGAGGGTTTTTCTAGTGACGCAGCTTTTTGTGAGCAGGCAATGGTTGCTGTGGAAACACAACAGCATCAAATTGGTTCCATTGTCGAGTGTTTTACAGTCGACGTAATTGCAAATACAAATGTGTTGACTCACCGATGCCGCTGAGACATCAGCAGCTGCAAGGAAACTTTCCTGAATTCAACAAGGTCGTTACATAATTTTCATATGTCATATGTGTTACTTGGTCAATATTTTTCTTTGTGCACTTTGCTTTTTCGAGGTGCGGAAGTTATGCAATCAAAGTAAAACCTGTAATTTCACTCTTGTTCTGGACCCCATACAGTTTCAAAGTATGACGCAGGAATTAACCCAGAAAGGGACTTCAATAAAGGCCGTCATTACTCCGCAGGACTGAGAAAGCAGCTGTGGGGCAGAGATTGCAATTTTCTTGGCCTATTTATAGATTTTTTTATTATCATTTTTTTTTTTTTATTCTGACCACCCGATGTTCTTTCTAAGAACCACAGTTGACGGCAAACCTCCGCCGTCCCCGAACCACCTGAAAAATATTCCAGAAGTCAGTGTAAACCTTCATCCTCTGAATGAATGAATTACAATATAATACGTGTTTGACTGAGTTAGTTGTTCCAAATGATTGATGGTGGTTCCTCCACCGCTTATATTGATCTCGCAGTTGTGACAAATTGCGAGTTTTATGTCTTCTTCACTCACGCTGAAGAACTTCGTGTGTGTGTGTGAGTGTGTGTGTGTGTGTGTGTGTGCGTGTGCGTGTGCGTGCGCGTGCGTGTGCGTGTGCGCGTGCGTGCGTGCGTGCGTGCGTGCGTGCGATGTTACGGTCTGTGCAGCTGTGTGTCGACATAAAACTATCATGCAGCACATGTAGTTCGTCTCTGCCCATATTTGATTAGAGCCGACTGAAATGGGACATACGGCACGCATTGTTTCAAATTCTTATGATTGATCCAATACTGAAGCAAGCAAAATGTTTAAAAAAAACAACGAATAAAAGACCCCTCATATTTAACAGTTGACATATTCTGTCCTGTTAGTTTTCTACATTCACTATTGATGAGATTCTCTTGATCTTCTCTGTTGCAGCCGGAGAGTGAAATGTCCACTACTGCTGAAGATTATTCGTCAGAGGTGAGATGAACTTTCTGAAAGTCACTTTGTGATATGAACCTTTATTTTTTTTCCTCCTTTTGATTTTATGATAACTTCAAATGTTTACCAAGTTTACACTGACACAGTTTGCACATTGAAGGGCTGCTGGTGTGGTCGTGTTCATGGTCACACCTGTGGCTCACTTCCTGTTACGGGGATCCATATGGGACACTTTACTGACCGAAGATACTTTTTGTTTCTCATAATAACCGCTTATTCGTCAGATTTTTGTGACTTGTTGTTTTAATTGGAAATGGTAGTGGAGAACTGAAACAGATCACAGTGGATGTGCTCAGTTACATCACAAGCTAGTAGAATCTTTCTGTGGAGGATAAATCACTAAAATCAACTTTAAACCTAGCAGATCATTTTCAGTAAACTAGTTGGTCTTAGTTTAAGTTTTAGTCCTTCGCCTGTTCTTAAAATGTGTCCCTAATGCACGTTGAGCTGGATGTTGTACTTGAATGATGCCGTCCCGACTCCCTTAATGTTTCACTGACAGCGTTGTGAATTAACAGGTAAATGGGTGCCACGATGAGATGACAGAGAACCTAATGATGCCTTCGGAGGATTTTATCTGGGTACAGTAATCTGATGAAGCAGCTCTTTTGGTTCTGCTGGCTGCTGGACGTAACTCTGTTTGCTTATACTTTAGATTTCGCAAGATTTCTTATAACCCACTAACCAAGCCTGTTTTATGCTGCGCTCACTTGACCGACATACCTACATATATGCTGGGCATTTGAAAGCTTTACAGTGGGGAAAGGAAAAAAAGAATCAAGTTCTGAAGGACAATATTGAAAGCTCAAATGGCGGAAGAGTTTAGGATGGAAACAGGGCTTTGTGACGTTTTTTGAGTTATAAATGATGTGTGAAAGCTGGGGGTGATTCAGGTGAACGATAGCAAAGTAGAGGGAGGACAGTTCCACAAAGAGCTTCTGACTTTAGAGTCACTGAGGCGATATTTGAACAGAGGAAACAGAAACCAAGGAGGTGCTCATCAATACTCCCCTTTTTCATTTCCTTGAATTTGTTGCAGATTTAAAGACTTGTCGGGTCAGATACTTTTTCTGGTTCTAAAAATGAACTGAAAGGATAAAATTACAGCAAAATTTGATTTACAATTGATGATCGTTTTCTTGATTGTCTTGCTAAATGTTGGAGTTTCCCTTTTTAATTACTTTGAGAACCTACAACAATCAGATCTGTCGGCAATCTGCGAAATTAACGACAACTGGGAAAGGATACATATTTTAAACAGTACTATAGTATTTTTTTTCCCACGTTCAGACTTAACTTTGCTTGACCCACAACTTCTTGTTTTCATTGACAGTATTAAGTTCAATCATCAGGGGTTTAGCTGAATTTAGTTTCCTTTCTGGCTTTTTTTTAACTCCCCCTTATACTAACAGACTTTGCCGAACTGCTTTGGGTTACTGCCGTTGCATTTTGACACATTCCTTCATGTGGCTCCTGGCTCTTGCAACTAACTGCTGTCGCTCTATGGTGGTGACTAATTGCTGAGCTCATTCTTAAAAACATCTCGGTTGCTTTACCGAAACCCTTTTTTTTTTTTTTTTTTTAAAGTGCCATTTTTCCGTTCAGGAGGAGGTGGAGTCCCTGCAACAGGTGACGAAGGGCGGTACGATGGAGGATGCTCTAGCTGCCAAGACCCGGGCAGCGGAGGAGCTGAGTCGAGAGCTTGAAGAAATCAGGGCTGTCTTTGGCACAGAGGGAGTACAGCAGGTAAATGTTTTATTACTTTATTATAGGGCACACTGCTTCTTTTTCTTCTCTACATTAAGGCTAAACTTCTGTCGGTGCTTATAGAAAAGACACAGGGTGGAGAGTGTCTAAACTATTCTGAATACCCGTGGCTGTAAATGACGAGCTGTAAAACATTCACTTCAAGGGCAGGAACTTGTTTATTCCTTTATCAGAAAGCTGTGTAGCCTAAACAATCATCACATTCATTGCCTCTTTATAACACCTCTTCAGCCTGACAAGCATGTGTGTTTTACTGCTGTTTTTAAACTGTCCTTGGGGAAAACCTCCACATATTTTTGCTCTATCTCACTATAAAAGGGGATTTTACTTAATTGCATTTGACTTTTCTAGCTGCAGGACTTTGAGGCTGCTCTGAAGCAGCGAGATGGCATCATCACCCAGCTGACGGCTAATCTTCAGCAGGCTCGTGAAGAGAAAGACGAAATCATGAAAGAATTCCTGGAACTTACAGAGCAAAGCCAAAAGCTACACATTCAGTTCCAGCAGGTGGGAACTAAGTCTAAACTTCTGTCATGTCATGCACTACCTACCCTCACAGGTCACGACACTATCCTTTTTGTTCCTCTACTTGCTATCCATGTATTCAATAAGAAATAACTGTGTGTATGGAAAACTCCCAGCTGCAGGCGGGCGAGACGCTGAGGAACACCAGCCACAGCAGCACAGCAGCTGATCTTCTGCAGGCCAGGCAGCAGCTCCATCACTACCAACCGCAGCTGGAAGAGCTCCAGCTCAAGCTCAGTGAGATGGAAATGGTGAGAAGTTGCCTTGTGCGATGCTCTGTTAAGCGGAAGTGGTTACACGGTATGCTCTCGATGTTGCCCCCTGCATTTCTAATAGTTTTCTTTTTCCTTGTAGTCACAGGGACGATCAGAAGAATCATTCACACTGAGGATTAGCGAAAAGGACCTGCTGATTGGTGAACAGCAGCACCTTATTTTGAGTCAGAAGCAGTTGCTGACAGAGTTGAAGACAGCGGAGCAGTCTTTTGCACAAACACTGAAAGAGAAAAATCACTTTATTTCAGAGCAAACCGCAATAATCACAGAACACGAGCTGTCGCTGACCCTGCTCAGAGAGGAACTCGCTCACGTGGGACGGACTACTGATGAGAATATTATAAACCCGTCAGACGAGAAAGACCTGATTATAGCGGAGCAAGAGAGAGTCCTTTCAGAACGCGACGGCTCTCTCGCCCAGCTCGAGGATGAGCTGGAGTCGTCTGAAAAAGGCTTGCGTGACCTCCAACAGCGAATGGCTGCAAAGGAATTGGAGCTTGACAGATGCATGGATGAGTTGGAGAGCAGGAAGTCTGACTTGGAAAGCTGTAAAAGTGAAATGGAGAGCGGGAATTTGGAATTGGAGAAAGATCGAGCGGAGTTAGAAAGCTGTAAGGGTGAACTTTCAGCCTCCAGAAAGAAAGAGCGGATGTCATCTAACGACATCATGCAGCTCATGGGTACTGTAGAGGACCTGCAGAAGCGTTGCCACCAGGGCGGCCTGTCTGAGAGCAACACCCTCCAACAAATGCAGGAAGAGACTTCGAGGAAGCTCGAACTTCTCAGGGCAGAGCTGGACGAGATGTACGGCCAGCAAATAGTCCAGATGAAACAGGAGGTTAATTTGCAGCACGCAGCCAAAGTGGAGCAAATGACCGAGCAACATCGCGCTGAGCTCGAGTTTCTGAAAGCACAACAACTGTCTCAAAGCGCCACTGTTCGCGTTGAGGCGGACACGCTCAATGCTAAGATTGGAGAGCTCCAAGAGACCATAGAGCAATCCCAAGCAACGCACGATAAAGCCAGACACGAGTTTAGCCAAGTGGCCCAAGAGAAGTTCAACCTGCAGGCCAAGGTTGAGGATCTCCTTCGAGATCTCCGCTCTGCTAAAGAAAAGGTGGAGCAGGTCTCCCACAGTCTCATCTCTCAGGAAAGCCACCCAGCTGAACTGCAGCGCCTCCAAGAGACCATCGGCGATCTAAAGAGCGAGCTTGCTGCCGCTCAGGAAGCGGCACAAGAAACCGAAATCCAACACGACTCTGAAACAACCAATTACAAGATCAAGTTGGAGATGCTGGAGAGGGAGAAAGATGCCGTGCTCGACCGCATGGCGCAGTCACAGGAAGCAGAGCTGGACCGACTGAGGACCCATCTTCTCTTTAGCCACGAGGAAGAGCTAACTGTTCTTAGGGAAAATTTGCAAAGGGAGAGCTTCCTGAACACAGAAAACCTCCTCAATGTAGCCGCCATCAAACACGAGAAGGCGTCGGATGAGCTGCGCATCGGTTATGAAGGAGAACTGCATTCGTTACGAAGAGAGAAGGCGAGTTTTGCCACAGAGCGAGATGAGCTTTTCCACCAAATCGTTGGACTAAAGGAGGATCTAAAGCTCGCTTTGCACAGCTCCAAAGCAGATGGGCTCGTCCAGCAGCTACAGGAGCTTCAGGTAGAGCTCGAGGAACTGAGAAAGGGAGGAGAACGAGCTCCAATGGAAAGGGAAATCAAGTCGTTACTTAAAAAGACAGAGGTGCTTGACAATCAGACTAAAGAGAGAGAACAAAGTTGGGAGAGCAAATGGAAACGGCACAAACTGGAAAAAGAGGCATTGATAGAATCTAAGAACGCTTTGAAAGAAGAGTTGGACTCAAAGATTCTGAAAATTGAGACACTCGCAGCAGAGAACAATCAAATACAGCGACAGGTAGTCGGGCTTCGTGAGGAAATCGAAACGCAGAGGACCACTTTCTCCTTCGCCGAGAAGAATTTCGAGGTGAACTATCAGGAGCTGAAGGAAGAGTACACGTGTCTTATCGAAGCAAAGACACGATTGGAGGAGAGGACACTGAAGGAGACACTTGAGTTTGAGGCGAAAATTGCCAGTTTTCAGTCCCAGATTCAGGAGCTGGAGGAGAGCAGCAGAGATCTCAAAATGGAGGACGTGAATACAGATGGAGGGGAACAGGTTGTGATAGAAAAAGACACTACAGAGCTCATGGAGAAGCTCAATGTTACTTTGAGTGAGAAGGAACGCCTGGCTGGGAGGCTTTCCGAAGTTACGGAGCAACTGATGTTCACAGAGGGCAAAGTTGGACAGCTGGAAGAAGAGCTGATGAGAGTGAGACAGGCGAATGTGAAGGCCATCGCACAAAGTGAAAGCCCGGGGAAAGGACTTGAACAGAAGCGAGAGATTACAAGAAAGCAGACGCGGGGGCAAGACGCCCAGAGAAAAGCGGAAAAAGAGCGAGCCGATGAACCAGTGTGTTCTTTTGACGGCCATCACCTTCAGATTCAGTCTTTGCAAGAGGAGATAAAGGCTCTTCAATCCCTCTTACGGGCAGCCGAATCCGAGAGGGACGGCATCCGGCAGACCTCGGAGCTCCAGAGGCTTTCGCAGACTCCGTCTCCGGCCGCCTCGGGGGAGGGACCTGTTGAAGGACGATCCTCCTCCCCGCACAAGCCCACCGCCTCGGGGTCAAGCAGGCGCAAGAGGCGGCAGAGGTTCAAGCAGGAGCGCAAACTGGGCACCGCTCTCCCCGACTGCAGAGAGGAAAAACAAAGGGAGGAGGCAGAGGAGGCAGCGGGGGAGGAAGAGAGAGCAACAAGTGCTGCAGAGCAGGAGATGCAGCCTCAGATGGAGAGCCCGGTTATGTCATGTTCACGAGAGAGGGCCGGCGAGGAGGACTCCACTGACGGATACCAGGGAGAGGGAGACTTCAGCAACAAACAGGTGGGCACACGCATCTACTTCACCGCTCTCCAGTCGCTGCCTTTCTCTCTTCCTTTTTAAGTCTGATTTAAATGACATGTTTCAGTGATTAATGGGGGGGCATGACAAAAGAAAGCGTAGGTGAAATTGCATGCTGTAGAGATATCATATTCACAATTAATGAGATGTTTGATTCATCAGAACTGCGTGGATTTAAGTCATAGCCACATGACGCTTTTACATCAGGCTGAGCATGACTGAGGCATTTTAGCACTGAACTGTTTTCTCTCATTCAGCGGCATTCCTCCCGTGTTACTGTGGGAAGAATAATGTAATAAGAGAAAATGCACACACACACACACAGCACCGCCTGCACGCACGCAACAGTGAAGTGTCAAGACCTCATCGATATTCTGCCCATTTCTAGATTCAAAGGAAACACTTTACAATATTTATAATCTGATTTCATTTGATGCCGCTTGTCCTCAGTCACCCACAGCCTTGTGACAGCTTTGAATCACTGCCATTGTGTTGAAATGTGTACATTCTAGTTTCTTTCCATCTTGCAGGGAGTAAAGGGTTTGAGGTGAGAAGCCATTTTACCCCGAGTCACTTCTGTGTGTCACTTCAAGCTGTGTCAATTATACCAGGCAGAAGATAGTCTGTCTGACATTTCATATGTGTTTCATATTGTTTTTGTCACATCCTGGGTTGGAACACTACATATGTTCCAGAGTGACATGTTTAATGTCTTTAAAGATAATTGTACATGTGTCTGTTATGCTTAATGGCATGGGGACAATTACATTTTATTGAAAATATAATAATATAAACTGTTTTGTGTCAGTCCTTATACATTTGTACAATCGACAATAGAACTTAAAGCAGTTTATTTTTAATGAGGTTCAGTGTTTAGTCCAACATGCGCAGATCAACTGTTATAAAATCGTAATAAACAGCACTCCACATTGAACTAAATTGAAATAAAGGCAAACTAGATGATGTTCAGAGTCCTTTCGTTGTAAATTATAGTGGATGAATTTCTGCTCTTAATTGAACAGATGCCTTCTCCTCCCCCTCTGGAAGTGATCGATCATGACACATCTTGTCTTTCTGTCCATCGTTTTCATAGTTGTCTGCTTTTGTACTGGGGTAATGTGTAATATTTAAGACGGTTTTTAAATAAAGTACACTATTTGTCTTCTGCTTGCTTGTTTAGGTGAGCAGACATGGGACGGACCACCACACGGAGCCTGTCGTGTGTCGGGGAGCCGAGGGAGAGACTACTCAGCATGTAAATGTCACTTAAGCTCACATGCTGCCCTTTTTGCTTTTCATTGTTGCTTTGAAACATCATACATTGTGCTGTAAAGGTCTATAAATAGGTACTCAAACAGATGAAACACAATGCAAGAACAATTTTGTATTCTTGTCCTAAAGAGCTCTTACTTTGTGTGTACGGTTTACTAAAATTGGATTCAACAATCTTGTAAATTCAGGCTCCTTTCAGCCTGATGAATGGCACCTGTTCATGATAAGTTGTGTGGTCAAACGTCCCCAAAATGCTATACAAGGTTGCCTGTTTGTGTGCAGGTTTCATCGACAGAAACATTACCCGAGAGTAAAAAGAAGAAGTTAAAAGTCCTGCAGTCAGATAACGAACAAATAAATGAACGGCATTACAATTTTAACGGTGCCAGTAGTGGTATTAAAGTTATCAGAGCAGAGCCGTACTGTGACAGAAATAAAGAAGGAATGGTGTGAAAACATCTTTCTAAAGCGAAGCGGTCAGTGATGCCACACTGTCGGCCGCATCGAGGATGATCCTTGACAGCACCCGGAGGCAGCTGTCGGAGTCAGACATTTCTGAGAAACTACGCTGCCGTGCCAATATATGCCAATTATATCTAGACAAACCAAATATCGCTAAATTTGCTTACCAACCATTTTTTGGTATGCGTTTATTTTATTATATTTTATTTTGGTCACATACAATATTAATTCAGATACTAGGTAGGAAACTTAGTAATTTTCGTCGTGTGTGTGTGTGTGTGTGTGTGTGTGTGTGTGTGTGTGTGTGTGTGTGTGTGTGTGTGTGTGTGTGGCAGCGGCACATCATAACACAGCTGCCGTATGCATATTAGACACCGAACATCTCTCATCTGCATGTTTTAAGCAGAGACATCTGAGCGGTTGCAGGTTTGAAAGGACTCTCCACACCACACATGTAGTGCGGATGTGGAGATTGTATCATAACAAAGCCTTTTAAATACGGACTAATTCAAATGTAGAGTGTGCTTTAACGCCCCTCTGACATCAAAGGTAAATGAATCACAATTTCATATATTTGTGTAACCCTAACAAATTTGTGCTAATGCATAATCAGAGGAGGCGGCCTCCCTGCCTTTTGTTCTGTTACAGACGTGATAATAGCCGACCTCTCATGCTGAACACAGATGGCTTGTGCTTACTGCACTCTCATGCAGTACGATTAAACAGCATAATTCCATCAATCCTATTATTTCTATATCTCCTCTAATTACCAAATGGATGTGGTATGCTGCACAATTTAATCTATGATAAATTATAAATATGTACCTTTTTTACAGCTTTTCCAAATATTCCAATCAGTCATTTAGTGTCTTGTTAAACATACTTAGGAATATTAAGACAACGCTCCAATATAAAGTCACATCATCAATGTGGGAAAAACAGACATGTTCCCCCGTGGTTTAATCCAGCCGCTCTAATGTGATGATGTTTCTTCCCGTGGTTAGGGTGAGTGCAGGCTGCAGATGGAGGCGCAACGCATCAGCCTGTCTCAGATCCACGCCGCCCAACTCGAGCTGCTGCAGGAGGATTCGGACGCCCGCGCACACACTCTGGAGCTGAAACTGCAGAACTGGAAAGATCACGGTGACCAAGGTGAGCAGATGTGTAGACGGTCTCCTTTGAGTGCTTTTGTGTTCGTGGCAAAGCTTCCCCTCAGAGATGGATTTGATTTATCATTCATGATGGATCAACACAGACAGCCGATGTATCTAGCTTTGTACCCCGTTTGTTGTCTGTGTGAAACATTTGAATTATTCAATTAATTACAATTTTCTACTTCTTTTTCTTTTCAGATGAGCCAAAAATCTTCAAATATCACGACATGTTACAAGCCGTGTCAGAAGAATGCAGTGAGATCATTCAGGTGATTACTGAGGACAAACAGTAATGTTTGAGGTTTTCAGAATGAATTTTATTATTGTGTGTTGCCAAGTTACCGTATCGGTTAACCTCGTCTCTCTCTCCGTTTTGTGATCAGTGTTTTCAAAGGATGTTCGGTGAAGAGGTTTTGGAGAGTGGTGCTGCAGCGGACTGGCCGCCCCCTTCAGTAGAAAGACCAGACACTAGAGAATCCAGCTCCATCATACTGGAGGCCAGAGGTAATTAGTCTCTCAAAAAATGAATTGCAGTCCAACAATTCTTACAGATGAAACGGTGCATATTTTCAATGTAAGATGCACTGCAGGCAATTATTAAATTCACATTTTACCTACAAACTGCTTTAAGATAAGATCTCTTTTTTGCGATCGCATAAAAAAATGTACATACTAAGAAAATATCTGTCTCATACTTTAGTGTCTCCATTGAAACCCTTACAGTTTAATCTAAAAAGCAAATTGCTTTCTGTTGTCTAGAGCTCTACAGAGATCTTCAGCAGGTGAGGGAGAGGATTGAGCAGGAGCACCGTCGCCTGTCGCAGCTCCAGGCTCAACTGAGAGCTGATGGGAACAAGGTAAGAACACGAGCAGACATCAGCTGTGTCTCAGTTACATAACATATGATCATTCATCAAAATGTTTTGAGTATGTTGTTGGTTCACACTGGAAAATTGGCAAAGCAAAGTATACTCAAACATCAGCGTGTATAAAAATGCTTTATTTTTGAGATGCTATTTTCCCACAATGCATTGAAGGATTGTACTAAAACAAAGGTTAGTTTGAAACACACAAATTACTAGTAAATCTTACTCAACAATGTGTATTTATGAAGTTGAATTGGCAGTGAGATTTGCATGTATTGTGCTGTAATACGCATTCCGTATAGAAATGGCACACGTTATGAGCGAATCTGAGGAACAGAGAGGATAACAACGCCATCAGAGACAAACTAACAAATCCGTTGCTCTCCTAGATGACGGAGCTACAGGTGGCGTACGATGAACTGAAGAGCAGCAGTGAGAAGGAGATCTCTGACCTGCGTGTGCAAGTTTCTAGCTCAAGCCCCTCTACAAGCAAAGGTAAATGTGAAGTAATCCCCTCTAACGGAAAAGGAAAAGCAAGCGGGTCAATCACTAATGTCCGGTCTCTGAGTCAAAACACTTCTTTTCCTCTGTGTTCAGCAGCAAACAGAAAACAAACACTCCCTGCTTTGATTGTTTCTTTCTGTGTCAACCTAGTTGGCAATTAAACCAAACTTATTTAAATGTGATAATGTCAAAAGACGGGGGAAATGTTGCACATCATACATATGTATATATAATGTTAAATGTTTATCTGTAGACTACCAACATATACTAACTAGTTCTTCCTTTTCCTTAAAAAGGGGTGTGCAAACGTATGTTTGTATTATTCTCTGTTGTTTTCTGTGATTCGTTTCTTTCACCGCTCTCTGTTCATTCACTTCTGACTCGATGCTCTTATCTTTTACTGCAGCGACCGGTTTTTCCCAGAAGGAACATGAAAGTTTCATCTAATCGATTCTGATCTTCTAATGCTATCCAGTTCTACGTGTTGGATTTCACATTCCCCTTCTCTGTCGGTTTAGATCTGAAAGAGCGGGCCGGCGCGCCATCTGCCTCCCTTACCGAGGAACTACAGCTGCTGAAGGTGGAGGAGCAGGAGAAGCAGCTCCAGCTGGAGGAGAGTCACCGACAAAAGATGGAGCATCTCCGAGCTCACTACCAGCAGCAGGCCGCGGAGAGCGAGGAGCGATACGCCACCGAGCTCTTCATGCTGCAGCAGCGCCTGCAGGAGGTCGCAGGCACTCAGACCCACGACAGGTGACGGATGGAATGTATTTCTATGTTTTCACGCTAAGGCAATGAACATCTTCAGCAAGCCCTCCTCACATAGATAAGGATTAGAGCAAAAGAAAATATAACCACAGGAAACGAATAGGATGCCATTTAAATACACAATTATTTTAATTTGGCACATGGACAGAACAGAATATATTTTTAAAGTAGTACTGAAGCAGTAAGTGGTAGTTGTTCCACTGCTTCCCAAACACATCACTTGTGTTATTCGTTGTCCTCCACTTGATTGATTAAAGTACACGTGATGGAAGAACAGCAGGCTAACTTTGACTAGAGGCCGGTCTGCACATCCCGTGTGGCATGTGAAAGCTACCTGACCCAGTTCAGACAACAAAGCCTCAACTAATGAAATATTTACGAGGTTGTTTAAAGCGTTATTCGTGCCTTTTGTTAGCCCACTACTCTAAAAAAAAAAAAAGTACCCTCTCCAGATGGCTTCCCGTGCAATGTGCTGTGCAGAAAACAAGATGAATATGACATTTTAAGCATGCACCACTCTTCTGACTCTTCTTTATGTTGCATTTTATGAGGTTGCTGAACGACTCCAGGTCTCCAAAATACAACTATAATCAATTTGGCGACGGCCCTCGTCTATGTTGCGTTTATGCACACACAGTACTGCTGCCCTCCACTGTTGGATATATTAATATGATTACTACAGTGGTTTTCTACACCAACCGTCATGTTCATTCATTCATTTGTGTAGTGAGACCAGGTATTATTTTCTATATTTTAAAGACTTAAGTCTTGCGCTGAAACAATTAATCAATTACTCTTTTTTTTTTTTTCCCAAACAAAGAAATACAGAAACGGTGACTGGATTGTCAGAATAGTTACTAACATTCTCTGATTCCAGCTTCTCAGATGTGATGTTTTGCAGCTTTTGTCATATATGATGGTAAACTGAATGTTATGGTCGTAGGACAAAACAAGGAACTTGAAGACAATTTTAGCTAATTATAAAAAACATAACAATTAATCTATTATTAGGGTAAATAATCATTAGTTGCAGCCCTAGTTATGTAATCAATTTAGTTTGATTTTATACTAGTGGAATGTATGTTTTTAGTGTTTTGATTGTTTTGTTACATTATCCTTCACAATTTAATGCTTACAACTGAAAAGCATGTAGGCTGAGCTCGTTTTGTGTCAACATATTGTTGTCTAATGTGTTGTCTATGGCAGAATATTATGCGATAAAAGTTCATGTTTTAAGAAACTAGCACCAGTAAGCTGCTTCATGGTCCTTTTTATAGGTACATTTTAAGAACTTACATTTTACTTGCTAATAACGGGAAAGTAGTTTTAAAAAGAAGCAAGAAAATCTGTTAAACTTATTTAATGTTGTCGAACAATTAATTTTGACTTCTCGTTTTCTCTGTCTGTCCAGTGCTCCAGAGTCCAGCTGTGAGGGGATGGAGGGGCACGAAGAAGAACTAAAGGTTTGGCTGCTACATTTTGCCCTAATCTAAATTGTGTATGTCTCATGCATCACATCTTACTACGAGCTGATACGTGTACAAGCATTAAGACGCTGTGACAGTCGGGGGGGCAGTTGCAGCCTTTAGGCTCAAACGTGCCCTAAATTCTCCGGCTTCGCTTCCGAAGCAGCATCGTGACCGGTCCCATATCAACGATTTAAAAGGGTTGGACGTTGCATAACCCGCCACTTTAGCGTGTCACTCAAGAACGTACCGACGTACTCTAGTCTTGGCGGCTGCATGAAAGGAGGACTCTGCCCTGCGTGAATGAGCTGCACTCCACTCTCACTCGCGTCACTCCAACACTGTCTTTGCCTTCCCTCCAACCTCAAAGTTTCCACAGCTCGTGGGACTGTTGCTAAGATCAGAGAGGAAGATAGAGTAAAGGATTGACAGAAGAGCGACAACGGGAGAGAAGCTGGGCATGATGCACTTCTTTAAACATCTTTAAGACATTTGGATTGGAAATGTTAGGCTTAAGGCGAGTGGTACTGAAGAAGCGGGATGACTGTGAAACACACAAGAAAGGGATTCATCACAAGACAGGGCGGTAGTGTCTTTGGGGAAATTGTAGCAGTAATGCAAGAAATGTCTTTATCATCCTGCGGGGTGGCGGGAACAAAACGCTGTATTAATAGTGGTTAAGGAGCGGGTGGGGTTTGGCTACAGTAAAGGGATCGGTTTATTTCAGGATCAGCCTCGAGGAACTTTCATTTCCATACACTCCGGCTGCTGTTATCCGCTACATTAGTTTTCATTCTGTAACTTTTAGCTTTCCCCTTTCTTCCTGTCCTCTGCTTTCCTCCCTCTCTGCAGGTGCTGGGTGAGGAGGAGCCGTCAGAGGGAGGCGCAGAGTTGCGCTGGCCCGTCAGGTCCGCAGGCCTGACGGCACAGCTGCAGGCGCTGAGGAAAGCTCTCTACCACAAGTATGTCCAAGAAGTAGCTGCTCTCAAAGAGCAGCACAACCGAGAGCTGAGGAAGCTGACGGAGGACAAGGAGCAGGACAGGAAAACAGCGGAGAGAGGAGAGAGAGGGCAGGATCTCAACGGCGTTAACGGAGCTGGAAGCTCCAGCGAGAGCCTCGGGGCCGCCGGGCACATCGCGCTGGAAGACAAACAACACTGGGAGAGAGTGCAGGAGGAGGTCGCCAAGGTAGGTGGTTATGTATTATGTATTACATAAGTCTTGTCTAGTCAGTATCAATATAACTGGCAACGGATAAATTGCCTTAAGATATGAGATGACACAGTTGAAGTTGTAATAAATAGTCAATGAATTCATATTTAATTTATCATACCAAAAATCAACTAGTATTTGCTGGTTATCTTCATAAACTGAATATCTTTGGGTTGTGGACTGCAGGTCGGACAGAAGAAGGCATTTTTAAAACAGTGCATTTTCACTTCTGTGTGACATGTTTTGATGTTTTATAGACAAAACAATTGACAATAATCAGCAGAATAATCAATAATGACAGTCGTTAGTTGCAGCCCCAGATACATTACATTCATTGTTATTCTGTCAAATCTGATCCCAGAATTGTTAATAACGTTGTATCAGCACTCTTACTGTAGTTTGATTCTAAATATCAATTGGAATATTAATTGTCAACGTTATCGTTGTGTCCATGCTCTCTGACAGGCCATAGTTCAGATGTCCGTGGAGTTTGCGCAGCAGATTGAGCTGGCTCGAATCAACAAGCGTGCCTGCCAGAGGAGCGCCGCCATGCAGACCCGGTCAGATAAGGAGGCGGTGGAGGAGGAGAACGTGGAGCGGGTGACTCCCAGAGCTCCTCTCACCTCGGGTGCCTGGCTGCAGGAAGCAGAGAAGGAGAGGCTGGAGAGGGAGCTGGAGGAGAGGAACGCCGAGATCAGGAAGTTAAGAGAGGAGCTGCAGAAAACCCAATCAAGACCCGAGCAGGTCAGTGTCGTCGTCGACTTCACTTTCACCACATCACACATTTCATTCATTTCATCTGAGAGGGTTCATTACTGCTGTGTCAGTAAGTTTCTGATGCACTTTGTCGCAATGCAGGTGTTGCATCGATTACTATCATTGATTATATATGCTTAAATTAATATTAAGCGCTTTTTCACTAAATTGACTGAGGGTTACGATGAAAGTATTTGTTTAAATACTACAATAAATAATGTAGTTTTATCATGTTGTGTTTGAGGTGTAATCATTTTCTATTCTAATAAATGTTTCTGGTATCCAGCAGCACATAATCCACTGAGGTGTTGTTGATGTGCAGACAAATATTCTAGCCTCCTATAGTTGTATTTACCGAGTATTTCAAATGCAGTTCCTGCATTCCTTTCACCTACACCCTTTATTTCAAAAGCGAGGAACACAATGTACATAAACACACTCTTACTCTCCTCTTTAAAAAGGATATCGCATCCGAATTATCTCACTCTTATACACAGTAAACTTGGATGTAAGACACCAACTAGCATGGAAACATTTTTTTAATAATCATAAACGACGACTACCAATATCAAAACTGTTGTGAGAGACTGAAAAGCTATTAATGATTTCACAGGAAGTATATTTGTTTATCCACGACTGTCAAAGAATAACAAAAAGGTTCTTGATCAAACATACTTTCCCTTCCATCTACGCTGCATGCGCTGGTTTCCTCATGATGGTTTGGGGTTATTTTTCTGCCTTGAGGAGCTAATCCCAGGGCCTGCCAGGCTTTCACTAACCATTTATTGCATGATTAAGCTTTAAGTGTGTGATCGCAGTGGCTGTCGGGTTCAGTGTTCTTTGTAAGATGAGTTGCTCAAACAGCGACTCAGTAAAGATAATTTAGTAGAAGAAAGTTCTTAAGCTTCAGCAATCGGATGAGTTGGTATGATGAGAGAATGCCTGTACTTTCACTGAAAAACACTCAATTGAGATGTTTACATGCATTATGTTCTTGTCTCCTATATTCTCCTCAATGATCTCATCTCTTTAAGAATGTCCTCAAGCTGAACATTGTTGATGATCCACAGAAAGCCAGAAGGATCTTTTATGAAGACATTTCAAGCATAAACCTCTTACTTTGGACAAAACTATTGTCCCAAATAACATGTATGAAGCAGCTCAGGATTTTACATTCTGACATTGTAAGTTTGAAAAACAAGTTTAAGAGAAGAGATTACAAACTCTGAAAAACTAAATGTTTTCCTTAGCTGATAGTATAGAGCCAGAAGGACTTATTTGATTCTTAATAACTTAATTCAAACTGTAATACCATGTTTATGCAACTTTAAATCTGTTAAAATACATAAAAGACATATATTGGCATATAAAGGTATGTAAATTTTGATTGGCAAAACATGGGCAACATCTTTTAGTATAATATAAACCAACGCTACATTACCTCACAATGTGGAGTCAGAACTGGGAACTGTTCTCTCCAAAACACGTTTAAGCGTCACAGGCTTTTGTGCCGTATGTTGTCGGTCACTATGAAACGTGCTCTCGTCGGTCTAAAGAAGTGATTCTTTGGCTGGAGTCAGTTACCGCTCTGACTCATCAGCAGTGTCTGCACGGTGTAGTGTATGAAGGGGAAGTGACTGAAGAAGCAGCGCTGCATTTCTGCCCTTCTCTCAGAAGATGGAGCCATCACCTCTGCAAGTCACTGTACCCCAGGTGCACCTGTTGCCATAGTAGCACAAAGATAGTAGTGTTTCTCTCGGCCCCGAGGGAGTCAGAAGTGTGTGGGGGTGTGTCTGTGTGTGTGTGGTTGTGTGCCCATGTGCCTAATTTGAATGCAGTTTTACTAATGGTCGCGCATACAGCCAGCCTGCTGTTAGTCGGCAGGAGTTTTTTAGGAGTCTTTTTAACCAACTGCAACTTTGCAAATGACGGGGCTGCTCTCTGTGTTCTCTCTCCTGCCTGTGCAGGCCTTAAAGAAGAGACAAGACGGTCCAGAAGAATCCGAGAAAGAGGAAGATCCGGGCAGGCCGAGAATACAGCCGGCTGGAGGAGGCAAACTGTCATCGGAGGATGATGGAGAGTCCTCCGATAAGGACACTGAAAGGTAGTGACTGAAACTACATTCATACGGTTCTCTAATAATGAAGGAGAGCATTCTGAATATTCTTAAACTATGTATTGAGTTGGTCCTTTTTGATAACCTGTGTTAGTGCTGGAGATAAATTAGAGAAGATTCATACATTTAGTCACAGCGGTTGTTTTTAACATAATTGTTTTTGCTGCTTTCAGAAATGTCCTGCGTAAGGCAAACGAGACCCTCAGTCAGGTGCTGGTTGACGTCCTGAAGACGACTGCAGCAGCGGAGGAAACGATGGGCCTCCACATGCAGAGTCTGCGTGGCGCTTCCAGCGCCCCCCCGCCCCAGTCCACCACACAGACGGCAACCTGGCCGAGAGCTAACACCGAGCCCGCCAGACCTCGTGCAGCAGGCAAGTCACTCCAGGGCTCAGTAATAGTTTGGGGTAAATGTTGGTGTTGTGTTTGGGCAAAAGGTTCAACAGCACATCCACCCAAATATGTTGGAGAGATATGTAGAAGAAAAAGACATCAGAAACGTGTGAAATGTAATTAAACTGACTGCACAACACTCCAGTATTGGACTTGTTTTTAATTGGACTTCAACACATCCAGAGTGTTGCTGGCATCCGTGTCTCCAATTTAAGCTGACTTCCTGTGTTGTGGATATAGTCTGTTGTGACAGAGCAACGCTGCACCGTGACTACACAATGCTACTGCATGAACAAAGAGTGAATCCTCCTCTTTTTAGTCAAGCCTGGGGTTTGTAGTTTCTCTTTTCTATAATGGAAAAAGAAAAAGACACCATCAGTTAGTATATGTATGAAAGTGTAAAGTTTTAAAGCACAAATTCGTGGATCAAATGCAAATAATATCTTCTACAGTTAGTCCTGTGAGTCAGATAGATATCAGATTTGCCTGCAGTCCGAATGGTTCTGCATTACTGAAGGTGGTGACTCCATGAGAGCTAAAGACAACAAAGTCTCACGTTACCGGGCTAATCCTAATATTTACTGTAGGTACGACTTTCAAAAACAGAAAACATCTTCTAAAATATGTCACGTCATTGTATTGGGTTGCATATGACTGATTGTATTTGACCATAGACCTGCTGACATTGTGACCATTATTGTGAAGTCAAATCCCTACATTGCTAATGAAAATAATTAAGTAATAACCAGGGACTGGCATAATACCTTTAATCTGCCTCCATGCTGTAAAAGAGCCACTGCTCTATCTTAGTGTTGTTACAATATGACATTTTGTCATTTAAAGGAAATTTTAATATTAAAAACAATGTAAAGTTTGAGCCATCTTGCTGCCTGCTGCTATCATGCACTAAGCCTTACACCATTTCATTTCGTTCAAATGGTTTTAAGAAGCTGCGTTTTTACTGTTTCTGCAGTATTTGATGATGATTGTGCTGATTATTCTCTCACAGTATCTTGGTTTATTTATCTTAAGTTGGAGCAGTTAACAAAACCTCTGTAAGCTTCTTGAAGAAGTTGTAATAGACTTATTAATCAGAATGTAGTGAGTGAACTTTAAATCTGTTGACAATGTAATATGCAATGAGGTTTGTGTGTGCTGTGTTTCTGACCTCTGTTCCTCTGGTCGTTACCAGGTCACTCTGCAGAAAGTTGCCAGGTCAGCGAGACCGCCGCAGAATATGTGAGTCCGTGGTCCGGGGAGACGGAGGCTGACGAGGGGCTGGAGGTGTCTCAGCAGATGATGGAGAAGCTGCTGCTGGGGGCGGGCACACAGCTGGAGAACGAGGAGTATCTGATGGGAATAAGCAGCCGACTCCAAACGGCTCTGGAGAAGATGTTGATGGCCATCACAGACACCAGCAACCAGGTACTAACCTTTTCTGTGAAGTGGCCTTTGATCAATGATCATTGCTCTGCTAGCTCACTTTATTTTATTTTATTTTATTACTGCGTATGGCACTTTCTGCTCGCTAAGAAACTGTTATAGTGTTTAATCTAAGGCATGTTGTTTTTGTACAGTGCACTGTACTAAAACAATACTTCTTTTGACATCTTAGTTTACTGAACATAAATGTTTTTAAACCTTTTTATTTGATCATAACAAATCTGACGAACCGCTGAATGCATCAATGTTAAAGGAATAGTTGGACATTTTGGGAAATGAATCACTTTCTTGCTGAGACTGAGATGAGAAGACATGCATGTGTGTTTCTTAAAATACAAACTATAACATGGTATTACAGTAGTTTAATGTCCTTTGTCAAGTGAAATGGTTTGAGAAGAATTCTTCATGAACACTCCTGTGTTTGTGCAGAAAGCTCTAGTGACACATTTAGGCTTTGTCAAAATATTTAAATACCCACACTGGACCCTGTTAACCCCCCCTGTATGTCTCCACGCCTGTCCATGGAGGCATAATGGGGATGAGACTGCAGAATGTGGCCGGCAACAAAGTTGGCCCGTCTACAACTCTCACACACACAAAAGAGCCGCCTCATTCCCAGCGGTTGCCTATAGATACGAGTTGTATTTACACGGAAGCTTTTGTCCGGTCCATCAGCCTATCGGAGTCGACCGTGCACGGAGCAACTCCCCCCCCCAGGCTGTCCATGTAGTGCGGCCCACTGTGTCCAGTGTTTAACTGGGCCATTGCATGTATGACTGTAACTGACTGCACGGCACATCTTCCCGTTGGCTGATGTTCACGCATTACTCACGCTGAGGTGGCTTTTCATCTTGATGAAACTAAAAATAGCTTTAAAGAAATTTCAGGCCGAGCGTCACTGTTGTTCCAGCATCAATCTGCAGCGCACAGTGACTGTTGGTTGAATGTTAGCTATTGAATAACTTTTAATATGATATAATAAATTGATTAATCTGCAACAATTTAGATTTTCGATCAATCATAAAAAACAATAAATTATATGTCAACGTGTTATTGAAAAGGTATTTTTCACTTTCCCTACATTTTATATTTTAATGATAATAATTCAAGAGAATATTTAAAAATAATAAAAATTTAAAAAAAGGTAGTTGCAACCCCATTAATGACACACTGTAGATTTTACGAGCATCTTACAAGTACACACCATTAACAGCACGATAAACATTGTAATCAACAAAGCCTCTTAATGGTCCGATCGATGATCTCCCTGCTGCTATTGATCCAATGTGCATTACTCTCGTCTGGGGGCGGTGCCGGATCGCCACGTCTTGCCTGAGAAGCAGCGTCGTGAACGGAGATTGAGTCAACGAGCCGGTCAGGAATGTGAAGTATCTTTGCTGAACGAACGCCGTAAATGATTTGCCTTTTGGAAGGCGTTTGCTCACTCATTACTTTACTCCCATTATCTGCCGGTGAGACGTGGAAATTGTTCGAGTGCAGTCAGTGTGACGGTTGACATGCCAAACAAGAGACAGTAGCTGGGACCAAGAGGCAGCATGTCAGAACACCTTGGTTGCTTCTTTCTACGTAGGGAGGGAATCCAGTTTGACAACTTTTTTGTGTAAAGGGCGTGTGTTGTCTGTGGGTTATTTGTGTGTATGGAGAGAGAGAGCCTGTGATCTATTTGCAAATCTACCTGGCCCACTGGCTCTAATTACTTAAGCCACACCTGCTTCCCTCCGACTTTTGCCGAACAGTATCCTGCTGTGTGTGTGATCAATGTAGGAAGTGGAAAGAAAAATCCTCTTCCTGAGAGGTGAAAACAGCCCTGAAGTCTGGAACTAAATCACATTTATTAGAGGGTAGACAGAGGCAAAGTGAGTGTAATAGAGTGACAGTAGCCGGCCAGAGAGAGAGAGAGAGAGAGAGAGAGAGAGAGAGAGAGAGAGAGAGAGAGAGAGAGAGAGA
>NW_022280065.1:3035835-3048955 GCF_004355925.1 Anarrhichthys ocellatus | reverse complement strand
AGAGAGAGAGAGAGAGAGAGAGAGAGAGAGAGAGAGAGAGAGAGAGAAAAAAAAAAATTCGGCTACAGTGAGTAATATTATAGTATGAGCAGGGGAGCATGCGTGGAGCGGGAATGACGAGCAGTCCTAGAGGGAAGTAAAAAGGAAAGCGTGGAAGACTTGAGATCCAAGCGCCGTCATTCCTCCCTCGGTAGGCTGCTGCGCGGACTAAACAATTAAAAGGGGCCCCTGGGAGGCTTCCCTGCAGGTCGGGGTTGCTACGGCGTCATAGTATTGTTAATGAATCTCCAGAGAGAGAGAGAGGAGAGGGCAAACCGGAGCAGTGGGGGTGTGAGCTTTACCGAGCGGCATGATATGGTTTCACTCTGAAGAAAGAAGGTCGGAGAGAAACAGCGAGAGAGAGAGTTGGAGATCATCAGAGAGGACACGAAGAGAAGAAATGCTCGCCTTTGTGATTACAAACCTCCCGTGGTCGTGTTCAGGAATGCCTTTAAAGCTGTCGGACCAAGATGTGACTTCCACCTGCTGTCAAGGATGACACTTTTTTGGATGATTTTTCTCTCTCAATATTGACTTGGGGCTTGTTCCACCTCCACCAGGCAGCATGTGATTGAGATGACGTGAATGACACCCTCTCCAATTGTTGTTGTCTCGTGTGTGTGTGTGTGTGTGTGTGTGGGTGGCAAACGCATAGAAACTGTTGCTTGGAGCTGTCCACACCGTTGCTCGTTGCTTCATTCCCCACTGGACTCTATTCTCATTTGTGGCTGCACAGCTCATCCTGACGGATCATGACAAATGGAAACCTTCTTTGATAACTCCAGAAAAAGCAGCTCCAACACAACAAACTGAGGTTGGAAGTTCTCCCGTCTTTTACCATGGATTCGTACCGCGCTTACTGGAACTCGGGCGGGCGGAGCAGGACGTGGGTTGAAGGGGAGGACCAGGATGTGTACGAGGTGGAATCTCGCGTACCCCTTCCCCGACCTTTCCCGCTATGCGGCACCTTGAACGAGAAGAACGCCGTGGTGGTACACACGAAGATCTTGCATGTTAATCACCAGACGAACGGTCACCTCCTTAAAGTCATCTCCAGGATCTCCCTGCCCACTCCTCCGTACACAGTAAGGTCACACAGTTGTAGTTCAGGTCTGCACATGTGATGAAAGTTCAATGTTATTCCACGGAGGAAGCTCTCTCTGTGCTGCTTTTTGGAACAGTAGGTGAAAGATTATTACCTTTATCGGTCATGTTACCGCTTCCTGGTTCTCATGTTATATGATGAGACCTTTGCTCAGGTAGATATGATCCATGGAAAGTAGCCATGGGATGAATGTGAGCGTGCTGACGGGTTATTGCATGATGATTTCATAGCTGTACGACACAGAGGAGCTGCCTTCTGTCACCTGACCTAACGGTCATTAGACAAATGTGATATCATTATCTCAGCGCGTTTGTGTTCCATCTGCACATAACCTCATTCTGTTATTGACTTTTGTTCAGGTTTCACTTTTGTCTAAGGCCTGTGCACTTATGTTAGTCTGTCTGCACATGATGCATAAAGACCATGGCCTGTGTCGTCAAATAATTTATAATAAAGTAGTTGTATATTCTTAAACGTGACAACAAAATGCTTTTCTAATTAAGTTTAAAAAAGATGATCAAGAGATCATATATTTAAGCAGACAAAATGTGTTTTTCAAATGAAGAGGTTGAATCAATATCTTGATTAAAAAGGATATTTTCCAGGTTTGGTGCATATCTTGTTATAGTAAATGTATGTTATGTGTAAAATAATCAAATGTGCATTAAGTGCTATGAACTGTGGTCCATTGTTATGCATTACAGTACATGAGACTGAACTTTTTATATGTAGAAAACAAGAATTTCTTTTGTTTGATTTTAATTTCAACTGGCTCTGTATCATTAATTTCTATTATAAACGATTCCTTTCCGATGTTTGTTCTTCTAAGCGTATTAAAAGCAGTCCTAACTCTTCTTCTTGTGCGTCGCCATCTCTTTCCTCGTCCCCTCTCAGCTCGAACATGCCCGGCTGACCCAGACCGAGCTGATGCGGGAGTCCTTCCGCCACAACCAGGAGATGAGCGAGCTGCTGCAGAAGCAGGAGGAGCTGCAGGAGAGGTTGTCGGAGGAGGCCCGGGCCCGTGAGCAGCTGGCTCTGGAACTTCACCGCGCTGAGGGTGAGTTCCTCTGGATAACAAAGCTTTTATTACATAAAAAACGTTTACGGAATCAGGATCGGCACCAAATATATAAAAGAGTTGTACCTTAGTGGGGGACAGCTCTGCGCAGACTCAGATCAAACTGTTTGCAGCTTCTTAAAGCCGTCTTCTTCAATGCAGCCTCCTTATAGAAGGAATACAGTACTCGCTGCTTCTCTATGGACTCTTCATTGATGACGTGACACTGTGTGCCTGTATGTCTGAATGATTACAGAACACAGAGAGCATAAGGAGGAACTGAAGTGAAAAGGCATCTGTGCATCCGTTTGAGGGAGGGAGGTGTTACAGGGAGTGATGGGATCAGCTGTTTGAAAGGGAGAGTAAAGGAGTGTGAGACCATCTGTGGCGAGAAGATCGACAAATGGAGATTTCTGTTCGTCAGCCTCTCTGATTTGAGTTTGGACGTCTGATTGCGTGTGTGACAAATACATAATGAGGGCTGATGTTTGGAGGTGTAAAGTACAATCTTGAAGCTCGGTTGAACTCTATTCACCAGGAAGTCGGTAGCCAATTTTTGTCAACAGTTTAAGCTCTGTGACAAATCTTATTGGGGGAACTTGATGTCCCATCCATGTCAGAGACAGCTGGTCCACGAGGGTCAACCAGTCGGCTGTGTCTCTCTCACACTATTTGGCAAATGTAGACTCCAAAC
This sequence comes from Anarrhichthys ocellatus, assembly GCF_004355925.1. Classification (NCBI taxonomy): domain Eukaryota; kingdom Metazoa; phylum Chordata; class Actinopteri; order Perciformes; family Anarhichadidae; genus Anarrhichthys; species Anarrhichthys ocellatus. The sequence goes on along the minus strand of NW_022280065.1, from coordinate 3,046,060 downwards.
GTCATTTCTGTGTTTCTGGCTTTGTGTACACACTGAACAATGGTGAGTTTATAGCGTTTACTAATCTCTAGTAGGATCCTGTTATGTTGTTTGTTTTCTGTAATCATGTGGAGGTGCTAAAGAATAGCAAATATTTGATGTCATAAAAAGTTTAGCAAAGAGGGCGACCATGTGGCAAGCTGTCTGAACAGCATTGTATAGAATACGACGGCAACTAACGATTACTATTCTCATATTTTGTCAAAGAAAAGCAGAAAATTCTCTTATCTTTGACGATGAAACCAGATATTTCATATTTTCTGCTTGAAAGATGACTGAAACAATCTGTCAATTATCAAAGTAATTGACAATTAATTTTCAGTTGATCTGCTAATCAATTAATCGACTGACCATTGCAGCTCTAGTGGAGAATAAATGCAGCTCCACAGACAATCAGCCTGTCATTTCATGTAATGGAGTTCCAGAGCAGCTGTGTTTTTCTGGTCAAGTGGCATCTGTCTTCACTGACTTTTAGGGAGTGCTAAAAATCTGCTAAACCTGTGTCTCCCTGCTCTACTTTGAAATTCTTCTATTGTATGGATGAACCACGCAGGTAAAAGCTCAGGGCGTGTCCTTTTCAAACTGGTTTTGAATAAGGCATGGGCTCAACATGCAAAACGGAGCCTCTTCACTGATTAACGGAACATATTATATAACAGCAAAAAGTATGAAAAGTCTTCTTTTGTTAAGTTTTAACAAGGGGAAAGGGCTTAGTTTGACAATATAAAGATGTGGAATCATAATGTTGCAGAGTAAATGTGATTGAAAGATTGCCAGGAGAGCTCTCTGTGGTTGTTGACCAATGTTTTGTTTTAGTCTGTAATCATGTGCATCTGATAGCTGTGTATATAGAGGGATCCATCCTTAGTCAAAGTTTACACACAGCGCTGTGTAAAGTTTAAAACGACAATCTAGTCCTGCCATTTACCTTCTGCCTCTCTCTTAGCTTTAGGTAACACACAGCGCTCACTGAGCCGGTATGAGCTACAAACAACAAGCGAGGCGGAACATTTTACCTTTTAGAACTAACCCGAACCCTATTCTACACAAAAGTTACAGTAAATGAATAACTGGTTTCCATTAGTCTGTTACCCACCATAACCCGTAACTATTCACTGAATACCATCCTGCTGCTTAATGCTTGCTGACCTGTGACAGAGCAGTACAGTAATGATTGCATTTCATTGTGTTTACATGTCAAGCAAAATGGGTCAGACATGCTCACGTGTGTTCCTCTGTGCATTTGTAGGCACGTCTGCGTGCCTCGATGTTTACATATGTGTGTTTTCCTTCGCCGTGTTGTCGGTAACCTTGGATTTTGTTTCCTGGTGTTGAGTGCTCGTTCTTTTGGATGACTGCACTGTGTCTAAACTCAAGACTCAAAGTTAATTCCTCTTAATTCATCTGTTAAGTGATGGTAAGAAAGTGACATTCTAGAGTTCTGTTTCGGGGCCCCTTTTCATAACCGTCTTCCTCCTGCTTCGTCCACATTCAGGTGTGATTGATGGCTACACGGGCGAGCGAGCCGGGTTGGAGGAGCAGTTGCGTCAGAAGGAAGAGCTCCAGCTGAACCTCGAGCAAGAGCTGCAGGTGAGGCATTCCAGCTGCAGAGAGGAGGAGAAATAATTATAACTTATGACTTGACAACACTTTAAGGTCAATTTTTTATTATTTTGCCTCTGGTGCAGAACAGTAGACACTCAAGTGCAAGCACAGTTACTTGAGGTTCAATTAGTTGAAATATCTGGCAGAAGAAACTCGATGTGTATAAATTCAGACGACAGCGCTGAAAGGATGAGTCTGTTGATTTTCTATATTTTTCTTATTGTCAAGAAATCCTGTTAAAAGGCTAAAACCAAAAATGAGGAAACAATAGAATATCACCAGCCGTATCGTTAGAAAACCCATTACATTTATAAAAGCTGGAGCTCAAATCAAGCAATCTGATTGGTTCATAGCTGTGATATAATAACCACATAGTAAGACTAAATTTGCACTTTCAGTATCACTCCACTTCTGAGGAAAAAAACCTGCTAAACATTCATATTGCCACACTTACGATGGCCGAACAACACCCAAGACCTGTCGTGAGCTATTGCCTAATCAACATATTTAATAGAGTTTTGAGCCAGTCTGTAACTGTCATGTCATGCAGGTGACGGGTAGCCGACTGCACGAGTTGGAGCAGGAGAGGCTTCAGATGCAGGACGAGCGGGAGCTGCTGTCCCGGCAGCAAGACGCCATGAGGGAGGACGCCGGGCCCCGCGAGCTTTGTACGTATCCCAGACCTCTCACAGGAAGTCATCATGCTTAGGAAATGCATTTATTTATTATAACATAGTCTGAACATTAAATGTTGGTTTGCATTGTAGAAATCATAGTGTATCAAAAATAAGCTTAAATAAGGAAACAAGAATACAAAATCTCACCTTCTATAAAGGTTTTGTGTTCTCTGTTATCATGGCTCAAGTTTCAAGTGACTGTTTGTTTGGTATGGTTAAATAAAACGTTAATTGTTCTTTGAATTACACGGCACAGCTTGATTTGGTGTAAAAAAAATATTGACCCAGAGTCAGTGTCAGAGTCATGTCACACAACAGCTGTTTAAGCTCCTCTTTTACAGTCCAGGTTTTAAAGGTACACGAGCCTCACATTGATTTATTTTGCAGTTCTTGTGTTGCTGTGGCCTAATGGAACTGATGACAAACATATATGAGACATAACTTGGCTGCATTGTAAGGGTAAAATAGTCAAAATGTTTATCTACATTTCTTACACACTTGCTTCCTGTATTTGTGCCACAGTTCATACATATGCAGGTATGTGCTCCATACACATGAGACTTGGTAACTGTATCTGCTAATTTGCATTATAACTCCTGTATTATGAAAAAGGTATCCCATGAGTACATTCTCTGATACAATGGTGAGTATTTGTCCAAGGGTTTAAACCAAAAGGGCGATTTGGGAAACTTTCCTTTCACAGCATCCTTTCTACAGCATTAACCTCCTGCTGTGAAAACCACACAGAAGCACTGCCTCCTCTATCCTCACCCTTTGCTCTTCTTTCTCTGAGTTTTCCTCTTCATGACAACAAAAAACAAGAGCATGTTACATTCCTGTGCTTTCTTATCCTCCTGTAGGCCTAGTTGAAGCTGCAATGGTTGCAGCACCTGAAGCAGGTGTGTCCACTTTGAGCATGGCTCAGTCATATCTACTGTGTGTTCTCTATAATCGTCGACTGTATCCGAGTGGCAGTGTACCTCTTTAACCCTAATCCAGCAACTCACCAACACAGCTTGGAGCTCGCTTGCTATGGGCTCACAAACTCACTCACAGTTCAATCACTAACGTTTTGCTTCAGCTTTTCATTTTGATTTGAGTTTTGTCCCGGTTCGTCATTTTTAATGTCTTTGGCGTCGATGTTAGCACTCATTTTAGCATGATGAAATGAAAGTCATCTTCAGACACTTATACGTAGTCATTATTCCCTAACCGTCAATCATCTGCACTCTGAATTGAGGGTTTTTTATTTTCAATTATGTATTTTTTAGACCTGCCGATGCTGTGCTTGCAGCATTTCTTTGAGTGAGATGATTGGCCGTTCAGGAAGTCCCTCTCCTGCCTGTAAATGCTTATTGGGCATGGATATCACAATGTGTGGGCTGTCCACGTGTTTGTTCTGCCATCTGCACTCTCTCATCTTGTTACCTTTGCACTAATCCTGCGGGGGTTCAATCCTGGGTAAACCGCTGTGGGTTGTTCACTGGTGGCAGCGGAAGGCCAAAGAGGCATCATGGCGGGGAATCATGTTCGGTAACGGGGCGTTACGTTGGGAAGTTGACTGAGGTGTTGGAAGAGTCTGAAGGTAGCCTGACGAAGCTGTAAAAGGGACCACGGCATATCAAATTACAACATTTCAGAGAAAGAAGTTTTAACTTTATAACAACATGACGATAAAACTATTAAATCAAGCTCATGGCTCACACTTCAGACTCTTCAGTAGCTCCATCTCAGCATCCTGTTTGTCTCTGAAATCAAACCTCAATGAATCATTGACTAAAGTCAGCCACCTTCAGTTGTCGGGCGGCGATGCCTAACTTGTCCTCCTTCCTCCGCTGTATTCATGTAGACCTCCTGGAGGAGACGGAGAAGCTGATGAAAGAGAAGGTGGAGGTTCAGCGTCAGGCGGAGAAGGAGAACGCCGACCTCCTGAAGCAGGTGAAGCTGCTGGAGGCGGAGCTGGAGGAGCAGGTCAACAAGGTGATCGAGCTGGAGCACGCTGAGAGCTCCGAGAGCGGAGACCTCCGACAGCAGGTCCAAGCTCTGGAGAAACAGCTGGACAAGAACCGGAGGTTCCTCGATGTGAGTGACACTGACTTTGACTCAATATTCAAAATGATAATGGTAATAATAAGATAAAATAAAGAACGCACAAATCAAATGTTTGTTCCTCCTTTAAGATGCACGATAATCTAATTTGAAAATAACAAATGAATCATCGGACACATAAAGAGCGTGTTTGTGTGCTGAGCATATTAGTATTTAGTACATGGTGTGTTTCACATAAAGATCTTTTCAAAGTCAGACTAATTTGAATGTTGGTTAATAAAGCATTGCTGTTATTAAGTTAGGGCAGGGATAACTACTTACTACAACTTAGAATCACGGCTAAACTGATAATTTCATGATTTTTTTTTTTTGGGGTGGACCCGACCTCATGTTTGGCTCACGGTATAATGAGTTTGTTCCCATCATCATAATTGGGCCACTCGGCGAGGAGTTGGCTCGTAATTGTCTAGATGTGGTCTGAATGCAGAATCCCTCTATTGTCCTTTTGATGCTGGTCGCACACACAAGTATGAAATCAGCACATTCGTAAACATAATTAGATTATTTTAACAATTCTTCCTTATAATCATATTTTCTGGAGCGTGCAGTAATAATGTTATTTGTGTTTCTATTTTGACAACTAATTTCAGACATAAGTAGAAGACATGGACTAGATGACAAACTGTAAATGGAGGGAGGGAAATTCAGCACATAGATGAGATAAATTGAGCAGTTTGTTGGAGAGGAAACCAGTTTCTCAACAGTTTGAGCCTGTATTGAAGATGCGACTCAACATTTCCATATTCCTGTCTTCCTTCCGGTGTCCAGGAACAAGCTGTGGACCGAGAACACGAGAGAGATTTCTTCCAGCAGGAGATCCAGAAACTGGAACAGCAGCTGAAGTATCCTCAGAAGCTTCAGGCTGACTCTGAGCAGAGAAACAAAGAGGTAACCGGAGCGAGCTCTGTTCTCCGCCAGAGGACCAGGCTTTAATAGAGATGCTTATTTTCTGAACATCGCACTGTCGGTGTGGCTATGAACTGAGGGTCACACAGCAGAACAATATGAGCTGGTAGAATTACCTGCGCTGCTTTTAAAAATGACACCAAAAAGTGGGAGTGTTTCGCAGGCGGAAGAGTGAGTGGGATTAATGTTTGTCCTCGTGTGTAATAGTGGGTTTTATTAACACGATCGTGAAATACACAATACAGTGAGAGTGATAGGATTAGCTAAAGTTAATCACTGCACTGGTGCAGCTGTTACTCACAAAATGTCAGGCATAAAGACATGTGTTGGTAAGACACATTTTGACTTGATGACAATTATATATCATGTAATGTAACCCCTGATGTCACATTTCAGAAGTGAATACTCGTGTCAGGACACCAACTGCACACAGTTTTCAGGCTAAATTTAAGTGATTTATATGTTGATATTAACAATGGATCAAGTGAAGACGTGTAATGTGAAACCTACAGAGATGTATCTCACTCTGCAGTTCCCCTCGGCTCTGTGGAGTGTTTTTAGTTATTGAGCTCATTGTTTTGGTTTTACAGCCCACAACTTGGCTGTTTTGTCTCTCCGCTCTCATTAACCTCATTTCCAGCTGCTGTTTTCAGCTTAAGAGCTTTCACAGATGCTGTCACTAGTCTTTCTGGTAATCTTTGATTCCCACAGCTATCGGAAGTCAGATCGGTCCATTTGGTCCTGTTTTAAACTGGCCTAAATTCTGATGGTCATATTTTCCGTTTTTGACCATAATAGAAGTCTTAACCTGCCTTTTTTTAAGTACTCGCCAAATTGCAATATGGCATTTCTTTCTGTGCATCAGTCTCGTTCACCCCAGCAGTAACCGCTGTCAGTTTTAAACTTAATGTTGTTTATTTGCTTTGTCTGTGCCATTATTACTCTTTGGCTTCTCCAGGATTTCATCATTGGCTGTCATTTTTCATCCACTCACAATCCAGCCTCCGGTTCCCTCCGGGCAAAGAGAAATATACTTTTGATCGACACTGTTGTCATTGTATTGCAGCACAATACAATGTCCTCAAACCAATCGACCGAGTCCTTGCGATTTGCCAGTAAAGCATCACGCCCTCTTCTAATGTTTATTATAAACATGATGTCCTCACGGTAAACCGTTAGATTCAACTCATTTGTCCTTTTGATAATGTGAAAGGAAAATAAGCCGCAGCGGGTTCTGGGCCCTCGGAGCATTTCACTCGCTCAATGGGAAACATAATTTGACAAGATAAGTCAGTTATTCCATTAGGGGACGATGATTTTAATGCTCAGTGGTATCGTCATGTTCCCTGCTCTTTCCTTAATGTCTTTGTAACTGAAGTATCCTCATTTTGCCGCTGCTGCTTCTTAGCCTTCCAGCAGTCCAACCAGTTTGTTTCCTCCCAAATTCGATCGTGACTTGAATTATATACTTTGTGATTGCAGCTTTAATTAAAGCTCCACTGTAGTTGCGGTAGCTGTTAGTTCTGTTCCTTGGCTTTACAGCATATCATTTATAAATCAGTCCCACTTCTGCTTTAAACTCGCCCCAAAGATGACCTCTCTATAATTTCCAGAGACTCCTGCCACATTTCTATCACTAAGTGCTTTTTCTTCCCCCTCTTGCCCTCGAACTGTCCATCCTCTGATCCTTTATGCCTTCTCTCTCCCGTGGCTTTATTACAGGTGGATGGAGTAACCTTTAAGGTATTGCTTCTAGCTACACATAGAATCTCCCCCAGAGAGCATTTAGTGCATTTTAGTAATCCCGCCCGACCCTGTAGCAATTAATGGCCTGCCCATCTCGCTCTCATCCTTTTCCTCCTCCTCTCTCCAGTTTGATCCCCGTCTGCTGTGTTTGTCTTTATTTGAAAGCGACTTCAAAACTTTGTCCTTCCTCACTCTGCTCCTTCCTCTGGTTTCTCCCTTTTCAATGTCCAGTGTAGAACTCAACAGCAGAACAGTAAACAAAGTGGTGGCGGGGTGGGAGGGCGAACTTGAACACGAGTTTAGTGTGGAACAAATGTCTAAGTATCCTCCCTAGAGAGGATTGCCTTTCGATTCAGTTGTACCCCACTTTTTGCATACTTGACATGACCGTAGTAAAAATTTCAAAGTACATTCTTACATCAATATGAATTTGTAAGTTAGCACACTGCAGTTGGTAAAACTAACCATTTAACGTTGTTTATTTGCCACATTAGCAATGTTTTGGAGGTAAATGACGAACAAGCATGTCTCCAGCTAAGTTTCTCTTGGGTGTCGAGCAAGAAATTGCATATAGATAACGCATAACCCTCTTGAGTTGACCTAAATCCATCAACAAATGAAGTAAAGCTCAAAGCAATATAAATAGACCATTCAGAGCTGAAGTACTCCCATGAAGAGTCCATCCTACTCCCTCGTCACATTAATATTTAACGGAGGACTGCTAGTGAGCAGGTGCATTTCATCTGCCTTCCTACAGTGTCTTTGTTTGAAACGCCGTCATCCTTAAAGATGCATTTCTGAAACAGCAGGGTACATAAAGGTCAGCCAGTTGTTTATGAAACATTATTTTCTTGTTTAATTAAGCAGGGGTACCATCTAGATATAGATTTATACCCCAGTTCTGAGAGAACCCTAAACGAACCTTCCTCCTGTGGACCCTTCTTCCTCCCCTTCATCATTGATCTGCTGATGTTTTCCCGTCTCACAGATGGATCAGTTACCTGCCAGCGGTCCTCCTGGCTAATGTACTGCTCTGTGGTTTGTGTCACCCCGAATGAAATCTCTCTGTCCCTGCACCGCTTTTCACTCTCGGCCCCCCTCCTTTTTCAGGTGGATCAGCTGACCTCCCAGCTAGCTGTACATGTAGCGAGTGGTGTCTGAGAGCGATTCTCATTAAACACCCCCCCCCCCCCCTCTCTCTCTCTCTCTCTCTCTCTCTCTCACTACCAGGTGGACCAGCTGACCTCCCAGCTGAAGGAGAAGGCGGATTGGTGCAGTGAGCTGCTGCTCAGCTCAGAGCAGCTGCGTCGTGATTTGGGAGAGCGCAACGAAGAGATTGACAAGCTGGAGAGCCGCATCCGCGAGCTGGAGCAGGCCCTGCTGGCCAGCACTGACTCCCTGGAGAAGGTTAGGATGGAGAGGGGGAGGGGGGGAAACGGAGAAATGGGAGATGAAGGATGTGCAGGAGATTGAGTCAGGGACGACGAGAGAGAGAGAGAGAGAGAGAGAAAAGGCAGTCTGAACAATAGCTGTAGAGAATGGCTGTGTGTGTGTGTGAGAGAGAGAGAGAGAGAGGATGTAGATAAGGTGGGGAGGAGGGTTGGGACGCACAGAGAGGGAGAACAATGTGTGGGTGGGTCTACTTCACCCGCGCTGCAGTTTGTTGTTGGTGATGAGTTATGGCTGGCAACTGTCAAGATTGCCCCCCAGTGTTCATGAAGAGCTGTTGTGAGTGAGAACAAAAAGAGCAGTGAAGGAAATGCTCATATATCTGCTGTGCCGCCGCTCAGCTGGCAAACGGCACAGAGCTCCAGTTGCACGATAAAGGATGCGATACGGACAAAACGCATTCGTAGCTTAACAGTCTTGAAAATCTGCTCGTCACAACAGTTTGTTCCTTCGTGCCCTTCTGCGACTGTCGTACATAACTGCTGTGCTAAATAGTTTTTTTTCCTCGTGTGTGTTGTTGTGCTTGTTGCAGGTTGAAGAAAAGAAGCAGCATGCATCCATCACAGAGGAAAAACACGCCACGCTGGAGGCTCAGTTACAGACGGAGAGAGAAGCTCTGGAGCGGAAAGAGAAGGAGGTAATGTGCTGATCAGGCACAGATTCCTTTGAATGGATAATATCTCAGACGAAAATCTGGGAGTGAAATGTTTATAGTGTTTTGTAACTAGATGTAATGTGTATATATAAATGTGACATTAGTACTGTTGTATCCTTTTGATATCTGCATTTCTGTTTATTTACAGGAATAGCAGATAATCTGTAGCAAACAAGTAAATCAGAGAAAACTATTTGTAGTTGTCTAGTGTCTCCTCTGAGGTGTTTGTCATGTTTACCTGTCGCCTCAGATCCGTAATCTGGAAGAGCAGCTGGAGCAATTCAGAGAGGAGCTGGAGAACAAGAGCGAGGAGGTGCAGCAGCTTCACATGCAGCTGGAGATCCAGAGGAAGGAGATCAGCAGCCAGCAGCAATATCTAGAAACGAGGGATAGCATGCTCCAGGTAAAGAGACATTCCGCTGCAATAACTTTTTACGGTGTCTTTACGTTAAAAATTGTGAATTCCAGAGGTGGTTGAGTCGGGTTGTGTGTTTGTGTACTGCAGCCACGCTGGCTTCTTAAAAACTGTGGATATGATTATCAGACAGACGCTGGACACATAATTGTGTTAAAATAAATGTAGACTTGTATTCTCAGTTATGTAATGATTAGTCTGTTGCTTTTTAGTACAGAACAAGTAGTAGACAATACAGATAAACCACTGGTTGCTCGTGACTTTAAGACTGTTGACCGACGTTGCCTGATAAGTTTGTACTTTACCTGCACAATACAACAAAAGGTTTGGTTCGTAGTTACACAACTAAAAACTGCTCCCATCAGTTGTAAACAGGACCATTTTCATTTAACTCATATACCACAGTTTTCCAGACATTTGCTCAATGTTGCTAATTTTCACTGCCAGCATATTTCTTCCTTGACTCAATCAGTGTACTTTCAGTCGTCCACCACGAGGCTGACTCTGAGTGGACTTTGGCATGACGTGTTTATTAATAGCCATCACATTATAATCTCTGACTTTTGAAGGTGATGGAGGAGAAGGACAGGGAAATAGCACTTCTTAATGAACAGATCACTAAGC
>NW_022280065.1:2939199-3034199 GCF_004355925.1 Anarrhichthys ocellatus | reverse complement strand
CAGCTGTGGGGGTAAGAGTTTGGCCGATAAGTCATATCGGAGTAGGTCAATATTTTGTGCCTGGTCTAGAAAACATCCTGCACAATTAACATTTTAGTGTTAATGATAAGAAATTAAAAGCTTGTATCTAATCAAAAAGGACAAATATAAGCTTGTTTTTACACTTGCACACTTATAGTTGAGTACAATCTTTGTTTGTTTTTATTAGAGCATGTTTTTGAATTATCTCTGTACCCTTGATAATGGTTAACCAGTGAAAACCCAATGCATTGTAATCAATTGTTATGTTGTCTCTTGCCCGATACAGCTCTCATAAGTTTGAATCTTTGTGACCTTTTCTTCAGGCGTCCTCTGCTGATGAGCAGCCGGCTGCTGAGTCAGAGCTTCTTCGGGAGTTGCAAGAGGTCAAAAACGAGGCCTCGGCCGCCAAAGAGCAGCTCGACTGCTACAAACGGAGCTGCAGAAAACTACAGGAGGAGCTGCAAGTATGTGACTGCGTCTTGGTGTTCGTACATTAGAGAGTATTTCTAATGTTTGGTGAGACTAACAAACATGTGCTTTTCTTCTAGGACAAAACGGCTGCAATAGAGAGACTAAAGGGCCAACTTCAAAAGGTAGGAACGAAGATTTGAAACCACAGTTTCCATCTTTTATAAACAAAAGCCTTGTCTAATATTTAAACTTTACGTGGCTTTAGGTATCATCTGCTGGCCGTGAGGAGACAAAGGTGTCTGAGCTTCAGCAGGAGTTAATGGAGGCTCAAAGTGAGGCAGCTGCCACCAAAGAGGAGCTGAACAGCTGCAGGGAGAGCTTGGAGAAGCTACAGGAGCTGCTGCAGGTACAGAGCCAAAGCAATCATGTCCTGTCATGGGTGCTGAGTTCAGTGACATTCATCTGTAGAAACCTCAACTCTGCACAAACATAGTGTTCTTTATGTTTAAGTTGTCATTTTACATTTCATTTGAAATTGATATTTTTGATTTGGGGGCATCAATCTTCTCTTCTAATTCTCAGAAAGGGAATTACCGATTCCCTAAATATATATATATAAACACATATACAGTATATGTGTGTAGGTCCCTCTTTAAACGCATGTTAATTACATACAACTGTGTTTTTTTAAGGAGCGGGAAATCACCATCTCTCACCTTAAAGGAGAACTTGTTGAAGTGAGTCAGAAATGATTTAACTTAATTTTTCTGCACTGAAATATGATGTGCAGTATCATCAGCATATTTCTTCAAAAGTGAAATCTATTGTTTTTTATGAAAAATTAATATGATACTTGCCTGTATGTGTAGTATTTGACCACCTGCCCAATCGCCCTCTAGGTACAAGCTGAAGAAAGCAAAGCCAACATGACGGAGCTTCTCCAGGAGGTCAGAAACGATGCGGCTTCCACCAAAGAGGAGCTCAGCATCTCCCGGCATTATAATGAGAAACTTCAGGAGGACCTTCAAGTCTGTGAAGTGTCCATTTCTGAACTCAAAGAGGAGCTCCAGGAGCTGAGAAAGAATGTGGACACCACCAAACAAGAGCTCAACAGCTACAGGCAGCACAATGAGAAACTACAGAGTGAACTACACATCCGTGAGCTCTCCATTTCTAAGCTCAAAGAGGAGCTCCAGGAGGTACGAACAGCCTTGATGAAGACGGTGGATTCTGGTCCTCCATCTCCTGCTCCCTCTCCTCAGCTTGTCTCCTCTGCTTCCTCCTCCACCACCCAGCCTAAAAGGAAAGGAGGTAAACAGCCCGCTGGTAAAGGAAGCGGTGCCAAAGATAAACCATCCGTCTCCAGGAAGAACTCTGCCGCTTCCAGCCAGTCGTCCAACAAATCTCACAGCTCTCGACTAAACAGCAGCTCTGAGCAGCAGCACGTGGCGGTAACGCACTCGTCCACGCAGACGGATCCTCTCCAAATGTCCGACCTCGACCCGGAAAGCGAGTCCGCAAACAAAGACGAGATTGAGGAGGTGATCGGAGAGTTCCAGGAGAAGATTGCACAGATGCAGGAGCTTCACGCTGCAGAAATCCTGGACATGGAGGCTCGGCATATTACAGAGAGCGAGAGCCTTCGTACGGACACGCAGGCTCTGGAGGACGAGTGTAAGGCCCTCAAAGCGATCATCGACAAGCTGCGCTCCACAGAGGTGAGGGCAGGAAAAGAAAGCGTACACAATAGAAAATTGAGAAAAATGCCCAGCATATACAAGTCAAATCTTTAAATCGCTTTTTTTTTTTTTAAAGGTGTTTCATACTCAGGACATGTACTTTAGTTGTATTGTCATTTTGAGTGATACAGTGAAAGGAAGAATCTGAATCATGGTTGATCTTTTCTAGGCCCCTTCATCAAGACGGGACCGTCCCACATCACTGTTCAAAGATGGCTACACAAGTGGTGAGAAACATTGATACAGTGCATTTATTTCCAATGCATAAAATAGTTTGTCACAGCTGCTAGTGTTCATTTCACACGTTTCTTTTAGCATTGGTAACACCGAAAACCTTTTTCAGAATTTCTGTTTCAAGACAATCGTTCTCCACCTTTCAGACAGCAGCTCAGACTACAGCCAGCGGACCGGATTTGACTTCCCGAGCTTGCAGCAGGAGTTCAGGTCGACTCCAGAGGGCGCGAGGAGAGAGACTGACGATCCACTGCCTGACCGCATCAAGGTACAACCTTCCCCGACTAGAAACGTTGTCCTAGAGCTCATCGACACATGGTGACACTGAATTAGGATTGTAATTTTATTTATTATAGAGATGAAAATTTACAAGAAAAGAATGTTTGTGTATGTAGACGTTGCTCCGTGAGGTGCACCAGGAGGGCATGCAGGTGCTCTCTCTGTCGGAGCTCCCTCTCACTGAGGGCGAGCCGGGCGGCCAGTTCAACGTCCCAGGCTGGCTGAAGGAAAGAGACGCCTTACTGGCGACCGTGGAGTCCCTCAAAGGCCTCATCACCCAGATGCAGACACACAGAGAAACACAGGTAGAAGAACCCCACCAGTATTCACAAAACACTGCTTACCGTTTGTCAGAGCTCAAGTTGTCATTCATTCGTCTTCACTGTGTTTGTGTGCGTGTGTGTGTACTTGTGTCTTTATCTGTGTGTGTCTGACATGCTGCAGACGTCTGGCGGTGTGGACTGGCGTGCGGAGCTGCTGGATGCTGTGCGGCAGGTGTTTATGAGGGAGCGCAGCATGCTGAAGAGCACCCTCTACAGCCAGCTGGACCTGCTGGACACCAGCGACGCCATCATCCACCTCAATCAGCTGGAACGCAGACTGGCTGAACAGGTCCGAAAGAACAACTCTATAATCTATAATATGGCCGGAATACACTCGGATATCTCATTTACAATCCAGTACTGGCACAGATGATAAAGAATTCTCTTGACTTTCCACTCCTTTGATTATGATTTGTGCTGGTCAGTAACCAAGTTTCTGTGATCCTGATCCAGGACACTCAGCACAGAGAGGCGATGGGGTTGCTCCACACTGCGGACAGGTCCAGTCTCATCTCTGAGATTCATCAGCTCCGAAGTCAACTAGAGCAACTTCATCAAGGTGAACCATTTTAAAAAGAAACTACTGTCGCTCTGCTGCTGATGTTCTTCCAGCATTTTGATATCTTCTCACTAGAAGTAGCGGGTCCTGGTGTTGACATTCTCTGATTGTTGTCCTTCAGGTGCTCTACCTGTTGCATCATCGGGTAGTGAACGTAGCGTGAAGGAGCAAGGAGGAGGAGCTGATGGAGCGGTGGAGGCAGGCAGGCTGCTGGCGGAGGAGCTGAAGAGTGAACTGTTCCAGACTCAACTGGAGCTGGAGACGACGCTCGAGGCTCAGCACAAACGCCTGAAAGAGCTGGACACACTCAGGTTAGACACGTTCACAGACGTGTGGCCAACACACCTGGAATTTTCTTGGGTTTACAGCAGAGCTATAGATGGGACATATGAGGAGAGGGTGTTAATACATGCAACAAAGTTCCCAGGCATTTCTTGAACTTTCTTGAAGGAACCAACCTTTTAAAAAAACTAAAACAATTCTATAGGATGAAAGTATCCATCACGGCTAAACTCATTGACGTCTCTGTCAACAGGGCAGAGGTATCACAGAAGGCTGCTGAGGTGGACGCACTGAACGACCAGCTGACTGAGGACCGGAAGAAGAGCAGAGATCTTCAGTGGGCTATGGAGAAGGAGAGGTGTCGAACGGGGAAAAACGAGGAGAGTAAACGAGAAGAACTGGAGGTAAGAGCCTTCACACAGGTGCCTTTTGTATGTTGGAATATTTTAGCCTGAATTGAAAGCTAACCAGCCACAAATTAGCTGTCAAGGCACATCTACTAGTTATATTTTCCCATAATTCTTCAGCTGAAGAAGTAATTCTCAAAAAAAGTGTGTTTCCATTGTCCTCCTCAGGACCTGAACCTCAGTCTGGAGGAGCAGAAGAGCCGCGTGGCCCAGCTGACCGTGACCCTGGAACAGGAGCGCCAGGCCTCCTCTCAGCTCTCCCAGCAGGCCGACCAGGAGCGTCTCAGCCTCCACCGACGCCTGCAGGAGTTCCAGGTCCAGCTGGAGACAGAGCGAGCCAAGGCCCTGGAGATGAGCACTGCGCTGGGGAGGGAGCGGGAGCTGCGGATGGGTGTGTCCTCAGACGGCGGCCCCTCCAGTGAGCAGCAGGACAAGGTGGATAGTAGGGGGCTCGACGAGGAAGGGAGTCTGCTGGAAAGACTGCAGAGGGAGCTGGATGACAAACATGCACAGGTGGGGTGTTTTCTAAAGAATTTATCTCCAAATGGCCACAAGATGGGGGATAAAAAAGTATAAATGATGTCAAAATGTCTTATATTTCTTCCTCATCTTTCCTCTCCAGGTGGTGCACCTCCTCAGTCAAGTGGAGGCTCAGAAGCTCCAGGTGGTACGGAAAGACGAGGAGCTGACTCTGGGGAGTCAGAGGTCGAGACGGGACCAGGAGGCGCTGCTGGAGGCTCGGGCCCAGCTGGAGGGGCTGGAAGCACAAATGTCTGAGGCCCAGGAGCAGCTGGAGCGAGAGATGGAGAGGAGGAAGAGTCTAGAAGGAGAGAAGGAGCGACTGGAGGAGAGGTTGAACCAGTTAGTGGAGCAGAGAGGAGGGAGGGAGGGAAGCGGACATCTGCAGGCCGACGGCGACAGTGTGAGTATCACACGCTCTTAAGTATTTATTTAATAGTGCTTCTATTCAGACGTTGTTATTGAAGCTGTGCTGTTGCTTCCTAAACAGCAGGCCGTCTTGCACAGCGAGTCCACCGACCGCACCGAAGACTGGGTGTTCCAGCAGAAGAGCGGAAATGTTCAGTCGGCAAGCTCCACCACGTCACCGCACCTGGAGGCCTCTCCAGCCGGTCACAGCGGCGGACCTCACCACGGTCCTTGGCGCACAGTCGACAAGATCTTGGACAAACTCCACCTCATTTCCTCCAAGATCCGCGGCATGGCGAACAAGAATACGGGGAGGTAATTCATGTTTTTATATTAACATTAAAAAGTTCTCCATATCAGCTGTTTAAGGTGAAGATATCAACTGCTTGTTCTGCTGCAACCAAGTGGCCAAAAAAAACTGTACAGCATTAATACAGCCTTAATTAACACTTAATAAGTTGTAACAGAATCCATAAATGTGCTATTACATTAGCCTTATGGAATTAACCCAATGTTTGTCATTTGTACGTGTGTGTTTGTGTGTCTGTGTGTAGACTGACTGCAGAGGTCGACAGTGAAGAGTTATCTTGGGTGCAGTCCACTGTTAATGAGGTCATCACTATGCTGCAGCAATCCCCAGGTCTACCCTCCGTCCCCGAGGTCAGGAACTTATATTTATATTATTATATTTGTATATTACTAATGTTTTATTTAATATTTGTGGATTTTGTGGCTGAGTTGAGTTTAGATTTATGATATGCAGAAGTAGACACTTCTCATACTGGTGGACACATTTTGATCAAAAGAAGAATTTCCGCTTCGCTGATGAGCTCCAATCCAACTGTCGAGTGCCTGTAATCTGACGGGACCCCACGTGGTTGTGACTGCTTTGTGTGTTTCCCAGCAGAGTGTTTCCTTGCTGGCAGGAGGCTCCACCAGCGGCTCCTCCATCTCCCTGACGGAGCGGCTGCTGAGGCAGAACGCCGAGCTGACCGGTTTTGTCAGCCGTCTCACCGAAGAGAAGAACGATCTGAGGAACTACACGCTGCGCTTGGAGGAAGAGCTCCGACGCTACCGGCAGGCTGGACCGGGATCAGGCGACAGTGTGAGTACACGGCAGGAAATACTACTGATTGAGATGACTAGACAGATGTTATCATAAATATTAGAAACACTGAAATCAGTATTATTGTGTACCAGAGATGTGGCAGCCAAAACGATTAGATAATATAAGATACTAGAAGTACCCTGATGTGAAAAGCTGAAATAAATACTTTGTTTTGTTCTGATTTTTAGCTTTTCATCTCTTTTCATTCCATGAAGAAGACTCTAAATAGACTAAATTCTATTGTTCCATTTCGTCCTGCAGTTCAGCAACAGGAGAGGAGTGTCGAAGGCGGACTCGTCGGTGATGATACTCTCCCAGGAGCGGGAGGCTTGGACGAGAGAGAAGGTCCGTCTGGAGAAAGCTTTACTTCTGGCCCAGGCCCAGGTGGCCCGACTCCGAGGGGAGATCAGGACCGACGTCCTGCGAGAGATAACGGGACCTGAGGCTGACAATGCTGCACTGAAGGTCAGCTACAAACAGCTGATGATTCAGCTTGTATCTGAGGAGCTGGTAGTTAGTTGCTTGTAATAACTGCCACCAAGAACACTCTTTGTAATCGTATCATTTTCCTTTGTCTCCAGAGGATGTACGGGAAGTACTTGAGGTCAGAAAGCTTCCGCAAAGCTCTGATCTACCAGAAGAAGTATCTGCTGTTACTGCTGGGCGGCTTCCAGGAGTGCGAGGAAGCCACGCTGTCGCTCCTCTCCAGGATGGGCGGCCAGCCGGCGCTCCCCGGCCTGGAGTCCCTCAGCCAGCGACGCCGGGCACTGATGCGCTTCCGCTCTGCCGTCCGAGTCTCTATCGCCCTCTCCAGGTAGGCAGCCGGAGCTCCGTGTTAGTTTTGGGCGGTGCTTTACAAAACCTCTTCATGTTAAATAAGGCTTATTGAATGAAGGCTGGGACACGGTCCATCGCCATTGTGCTACCTTCCTCGTCGATACTGACTTAACAGACATTTATTTAAATGGAAATCTTTAAGATTTCCACTTTAACAACAAATTCGATTTTCTAAACGTAAAACCTGCTCATCTTCTGCTCAGAATGCGTTTCCTAGTGAAGCGGTGGCACAAAGCGACGGGGATGAGCTCCACAACCTCCTGCAGCGTTAACAAGAACGGAGCAGCACAGATTTTAGGTAACCAAAACAATATCAGGTTTTTACTTCTACACGGTAGAGAGTATCATTTAGGAGTGATGGAGTGATGCTCAATACGTTTTTATTCTCCTCTCTCAGGTTCAGAGGCGAGAGACTCACCGTATCTTCACCCGGGCAGCGTGGACATCTACCGAGAACGAGGAAGTGGAGGAGGAGTCTCCAGCGGCAGGGGGAGAAGTGGACGTGAATCCCCCAGATCGGCTGTCTCCTCCACACAACACAGGTGCAACTTAAAATGGGGATGCAACTAACAGTTACTGTCCATCTAGATTAGTCTATAAAATGGCAAAAAATTATATAATGTCATAATATGTTTATAATGACATACTGTGTCAGTTCTGATGCTGAAAGGTCTGTGTTGTGTAGGTTTCACACGGCCGGAGACCACGGAGCTCTCACCTGTTCCCACCTGCAGAGCTACGACCCCGACCGAGCGCTCACCGACTACATCTCCAGACTGGAGGCGCTGCAGAGGAGGCTGGGGAATGT
This sequence comes from Anarrhichthys ocellatus, assembly GCF_004355925.1. Lineage (NCBI taxonomy): Eukaryota > Metazoa > Chordata > Actinopteri > Perciformes > Anarhichadidae > Anarrhichthys > Anarrhichthys ocellatus. The sequence continues at coordinate 3,026,264 of NW_022280065.1, read as the reverse complement.
GACTTCAGGTAGACCGGTTTGCATTTAGTAAACACGAAATCAGCATATGTAACGGTTTCATACTAAAAGGAATGCCCTCATTAACCTGATAAACAGCCGAAAGACACTTTCTCACACAGGCACACACAAACAAACACATTGTTTGGCATTATTAAATGTGTGTTGATTATCCATTAATTACTGTGTCAGTATCTTCATATTTTCAGTTGTTTTAACTCTATAAAGTAATTTTGAAATTTACCTAACTACCTTTTATTCTCTCCGCAGGTGCTTCTTCGTATGCTCAATTGCACTTTGGCTTGAGAAGGTAGACGCTGCCATGTTATGTTGGCTTGAAGAGACTCGGTTGCCTTTTCTCGTGCTGAGCACTCTGCTGTTTTCTATCATTCTGGTGTGGACTGTATCTTTCCATGTGGACCAAAACACGTTTTTTTTATTAGTGTACGACATGTTGTATTCAGGCTTTTTGTCGCCAGCACTTAAAAAAAACGGCTGTTTGTAAATGAATCTGCCTCTTTGTTGTGGATGAACTGTAATCATGTATATTTGTCAAATGCTAATTTAAGACCATGTGATTAATTTATGTTTGTGTTGTATGGGTGGAGCGTTGTGTAGAGAATGTTTGGGTTTATCATTAAGGAGGCTGCTACTGGTTATTCTACACTACACTGTGTTTTGTTTAGGCCAGACGGACTACAGAGGACATTTGTAGAGAACGTATTTTTGTAAAGCGTAGGAGCGTTGAATTTTCTGGGTATTTTGTCAAAAACTGAAATAAAGAGGACTACATTATTTGAAAGAGTTGTGTATTTTTTCATTTCTTCATTTCTTCTTCATGTCCACTGACAAAAGATAAGGGTTGCTGTACAGAAATGTAGTTATTCATTAAATTTGGTGTCAAGTGTTGGAGCTGATTTTTTCCAGTTTCTTTATTGAAAGAAGGAATTAAACATTAACATCACAAAAGGGACTAAATGAACCAAATGTCATGAGCACAATATGTTCTTTAATGAGAAGACATTTAAGTTTGATTCAAATCCTATGAACAACAAAGCAGCTTGTGCAGTTTAACTTGCTGTCATCAGTGCTCGTTAACTCAACGAGGTCCAGGTGGAAAGTTCTTAATTAGTACAGGTGACCTTTAAAACACTTTGTTCAAAGTTTAAGTCCTCAAATATGCTGTTTTAGTTTATTTTAAGATTTGAGATATTTTTGAAGGAAAATGATCCGACAGTGTGGCAACATCCCACAACAGCTGATTCTTAATTCAGTCTCTGTGCACTAGGGGCTTACAGCTGTTTACAGAGGGTGCTGTTAAGCTTATTGTTTTATTTCTATGTGTTTAATGCAACAAAGGCCGCAATTTCACTTGCCTGTCTAATGACACAGACATAAAGTTCACTGGATAACTACTAAAAAGAAAACTCAAGCTTCCACCCAAACCAATCTAGAATATGGACCGCCGTGTTTTACAGTTATTCACCGAATAAAACTTGCTTGGGCTTCATTCACTCAACAGATGTTTCCCCTCCATCAAGTAACCTTATTTCTGACCATTTTTTATTTTTAAGAATTCACATTGTGAATATTAGTGTATGTGTTCAAGTCAGAGTCACAGTCGGTGTAATCATCTCTGGAAACACAAGTTTCAACAATTGTTGACATTCAGGGCTAAGGAGTTCTGAAAGAAGCACGAAATCTGAACGGTTGGGCATTCAAGCAGCGCAAAGAGTGTTCATCGAAATGTTCCTAAATTCAAGTCCCAGGACGTCAGAGCTTCAGTTCAAACACTCGGGATGTTGGACAGTTGCCTCGTGTCTTTGCTCTTCCCGCCTCTCACTGTTTTCTCCTCTGGTATCTGATGACGGGGTTGTGAGGGGTATGAATCATCGTGGTGTAGTTGATTGTGGGGAAATATCCGTCCACCAGGTCAAAGTGGTACATGCGCAGTAAAGTGGACCAGATGGTTTTGATCTGGACGTAGGCAAAGTTCTCCCCGATGCAGCGATGGCGACCTGAAGAGCAGACGACAGAGGTTCAGTTTGGATTTGGAGTTTTTTTTTTTCAGAATTTCTTGAATATAATTTAGTTTCTAGTGTGCTCAAGAGCTAATATCAAAAACATAAAACAGAAAGCAAACTGAAGTACAAGTTGTGAAAGCACATGAACTTCAATAGCAATTTGTTGATGATACACAATTGAGCCCATTTGTCATGTTAATTAGTGAGAAATAACTTATTTCCTGAAACGACACTGTATTCACTAAGTTACAGATTATTTCTCACCGGCTCCAAACGGCACATAAGCGAACTTCTCCCCCGCAGCAGGGTTGTCGTTGAGGTAGCGGTCAGGGCTGAACTCCATCCTCTCCACCCAGGTGTCCTGCAGACGCTGGTTGACGGTGGGGGAGACGCAGACCTGGTGGCCCACAGGGATGGTGTATCCTGCTGCAGTCTGAGAGAACGAAGTAGAAAAACATACGCCGTGCTGAGAAATGGGGCATTAAAATGAAAAAGGGGAAACTATTTTCTTTTTAGCTATTGTAAAAAGAAATACCCCAAAAAACTAGACGGGTGTTCTTACCTGTGGAGAGCGAGCCATCCTCATCATGGTCATGATAGGCGGGCGGAGACGCAGGGTCTCCTTCAAACAGCGCTCCAACAAGCTGAGATCTTTCAGCTGAGGACGACAACAGGACAATACAAGGATTAACAGACTGTTACTTAGTTTAATCTTAAGAACAGCCCAGAGGAACACTTACAACAGTAGAAAACATTTGAAGCGTATCTGTAATTCTCAGTAGCTGTTACTCAGTCGGTGGCAGAAGGCAGCAGATAGTCTGTTCTGATGCTAAATCTGTGACTTTTGCTGTATTTTCTTTAAGAAAATGTGATCTGTATTGATGATTGTAGTGTTAATGACTACAATCAATGTAACTGCAGGTGCCTGAAAACCTCGTCACACAATGTTCCTTATAAGTCACTTCAACCAGGAGGGGGAGCACCTCGTGTTTGGTCACTCGACATTGTGACTTATGATTTCATTGCAAATGATATGATACAATGTTGTACTGTCACACGGTACAGTCAGCCTTGCCTGATCGAAGTCGAGCTCCAGCCCTTCTCCACACACGGCCCTCTGCTCGGCGTAGCAGCGCTCCTGCAGAGCTTTGTCTCTGGCCAGAAAGAAACCCATCCAGGCGCTGGTGGTGGAGGACGTGTGCTGACCGGCCAGGAGGAGACCGATCAGCATCCCCGAGATCTCGTTATCGTTCAGGGGTCGTCCGTCTCTGAGGAGTGAACAGGGTCATTTTCAGAACTGGTGAGGGTTTAAAGGGCCGTAATCATGTTTTAAATGTTTTAGCAGAGAGCTTTTTACAAACACCTTTACTGACTATTTACTGTTTTTCTCTGATGGTCATTTTAGCGACAGACACTTAACACTGAGATATCACTTTTCCATTGTGATGTAATCTGGTTTACCAGATCACAAAAAAGCATTATATTATGTACAATAAATAAAATTTAAAAAATTAAAATAAATTTAGAAAATTCTACCATCCTGCAGCTTACAAAAGAGTCACGAAGGTCGAGAAAGGTTGTTTTTTATTTTATCTTAAAAAGTCTAGATTTAATAATAATAATGTATTTAAATGTGAAAAGGCTAAAAAGGTGATCCGGCAGCATGAGCTTACATTTGACACGTTTGTCCTCGGACACTGAAGCTATCTTACTTGTAGGTGGCGTCGACGAGGGTCTGCAGCATGTCGTCCACCTTCTCTTCAGATTGTCTGCGCTTCTGAATCACCTTGAAGAAGATGTTCTTGATCTCTGTGTGAGCTCTGTCCCTTTTCCTAAGCAAAGAAAAATAGTAACATTTGTGTTATTATTCAATCATTTTAAATACATTCTCATATGAGGTAGAGTCCAGTCAGGTGGGATGGTGAACATACTGTACATCTGAAAAATCGTGTTTATGTATGGATTGGTTTTTCTTCTTTGAATGACCGTTCCAGTAAATGTTTGGACTTCTCTTGTGCCATCGCTCCAGTTTATGTTTTCGGCAACGTCTTTCTTTCCACAGACGTGTCCTACCTGAAGCTGGGCAGCGGCAGCCAGCCGGGCAGGAGCCAGGCAGCGTGGCTGAATCCTCCGTCCAGGTCGGCGTAGAGCTGGGCCACTCGCTCATTCAACATGCTGCGGATCTCCTTCCCGTGAAGGCAGCTGCTGGCCGTCAGGATGATCAGCTCAGACAAGGCCTCAAACAGGTCTGAAACAAACAAAAAAAGTGAATTCAGTCAGTTTTACGGGTAATGCAGGTTGTGCTGGTTTGGACTCAATATAAGGCTGCACAACTCATCATAACTTAAGTTACAAACTTTACAAACTCCACAAAACGTTGGGTTAAAGAAACCAAAACAAGCTGGAAGTAGTCTGATTAAAAGTGAATTATGTCACTTGTTCATTTTGTAATATTCATGTTTTAATCAAGTTATTTGTGAAGGATCTTACTTCTCTCCCCGCTGTCTCCCCATCTCTGAAAATACTTGATGGTCTCTGCCTCAATGATTTTCACATGTTCCTTAAAATGAGCAATGTTCAGTCCGGTCTTCAACATCTTCTTTTGTTCCAGAAAGATCTGCAAACACATTAAAGAAAGCATGCATTATAGCTGCAATATTCAGGCTTTTTCTTTAGCATTTATTAACCTGGTTGGATCTTATTTCTTTTGTCTTTTGCTTGTTGATATATGTGATTTTACTCACAGGGTTCGGCACATCGTAAGCTACTCCTTTGCCAAACACTGGAGTGGTCAGTCTGGAGTAGACGTCTTCTGCGTTCAGGTCCTCATTCTTGCTGTTGAACATCAGCGTGGCTGCTTCGCTGCCCAGCAGGTAGGTGAACGTACTCCCCACCATGGTGAAGCTGAATACAGGGCCGTACTGTGCGTGGACAGCAGAGACGCAAGGGTTAAAACACAACTGGAGGGGTTATGACAATAGAAATCTGAGATGTTGCAAGACAATTAATCTAACTCCTCTACTGTTTTAGCTTTTTTCACGTGTAATTTCAGCTTTTTACGGCTTCTAAGACTTATTTAAATGGAATTTATTTGTATTTTATTTGCTGGTCATAAACCACGTCCATACTGGTGTCACAAGTAGACTTTGTGTTGTCTTTAGGCAGGTGTGTACGTGTGCCAGGTAAAATAAGGTAGAGGCAAGCTTTCTTTTGTGTGCAAAACGCAACATAAGGCTGAAACTAACACTCATTTTCATTACCAATAAACCCGTCTAGTACTTTCTCGATAAATTGATCAATCATTTGGTAGATAAAACATATCGTTTCTCAAGGTATATTCAAATAGCTTGTTTTGTGACGAACAGTCCAGAACATTTAGTTTTATATCATAGAAGAAGAACTGGAACAGTGAATTTGTTTTATCATTCTTACTGCAACACTTACTTTTTCATAAGCATGTTCAAGAAATTCAATGGGGCTTCTCCCAAACGCAATGGCATGACCCAGGAAGGGGATGCTGGAGGGGATGTATGGTGGATATTTCTGCAAAAAAGAAACACGATAAGTAAGAGTGCAATATGAATACGAGCTGGCAATTTCAACAACCATTTTGGCAGGTTTGTCTGACTTACCAGATCATTGTCAGAGGACGGTTTGAGCAGCAACTTGGAGAGATATCCCAGAGTGAGAGTGACGACAGAAGCTGCCAGCACCACGGAGGTCAGGTTGTCGTTCATTGTCCCAACAGTGTCCCCGAGCAGTTTACTGCTCATTTCATACAAGTGGAAAGACATTTTAACGTCCTCCTCTCTGAACAACAGTCCCACTGCAGCCGGTAAATGTCCAGTGCATCTGACGTTGATGTTGGCGGACCGTTGGTAATATTTCCCTATTGGCTCTACCTGTCAATACTCGCCCCGCCCCCGCCTGACTAACGGAGGCTTTCTATTGGCTGCTGACCGCGTGTCCGTCAAGAAGCCGCCGCTGTGATTGGCTGCCGGCGCCTGAACCGATGTCTTGCTATATGATGTCACTCCAGCAGCACCAACACAGTCTGCGTCATCAACACTGATTTCTTGGATAATACTGCGAGTGGTTTAAAAAGTTTCTTTTTGACCGAATAAAATATGAAAAAGCTATCTGGCACATAGACTGAGAGAACATGGTATAAAGTAGGCTTTATGATTTACATTTTATGACATGGGCTTTCCATTTAGCCACAATGAGCCACACAACATAAGCATTATGCTGCATATTATACTAGTGCAGTCCCTGCTCATACAAATAGCTTCCCACTCAACACTGCGCTTCTCTGGGTCCTCAGTAATACACAATGACATAGTTGCATCACACACCCAAGTCGCAGCTGCTCACGTTCAGAAACAGTCTGGTTCACCAGAAGAAATGTGACCGTTGCCATAAGGCAAGATAGGCAAACTGGGCATGAGGACCCCCAACTAAAAGGGCCCTAAACAGCCATAGACTTATTATATAATATGATTTCTTTATTATGTTACTATTCTAACTCATTGTACTCTGAAATAACTTACAGAAGCTTGCAACTAAGCTGATTAGTCTGCTACTTACTGTGTGTTTCTACTTCAGAGAAAAGAAACCTTGTAGTACTACATTTACCTGACGGAGAAATGTTACTGGTTACATTGCAGATTCCGATTTGACTCACAAAATATAACAATTAGAATATGATACATTATTATTCATTGAGCTATCCAGCATAATAGAACTGAAAGCTCTACCACATTAACCCTGCCCTTCAGGCAACGTTTGTGGATCATTGAACCAATAATTGTTGCATTAAAGCGGTTTGGGGAACGCTCTGTGATTGTTTGAAAAATGTCACGCGAACGTTAGGAAAACAACGTCCCACGAACATTTGTGGAACGTTAGAATATCCACATTCCCTGTTAGAGAACGTGTGAAAAGAAAGCATGACTGTGTTTGCGTAAGGCCTCAATTCACCAATTCCAGGCCTGAAAACACATATTCAGGTCAGGGTTCATGGTTGGAAACAGCGGTGAAATACCCTCAGCGGAGTTCATTTCCACCACAGTTATAAAGTAGAGCATGGATTCAATCCGCGGAGATATTTTGCTGGCGGTAACGTTTTTGGTGTTATAAGTTTGTATTAAGTCTTACAGCGGGGAAACTTACTCACGCCATGGGAAAAAAACACAATATCGTGCAAGTAGTACTGGCTGCAGCATATTAAATAAGACATAGGCTAATAATAGTAGCTTGCTTTGATACAACAACGATGGTGACAAAGTAGAGTGTTTTAAATGAATGGCGGTTAAGTTATAAGTTACACAAGTACACAATTTGCATTGCAAGGATAGAGTGGCGCTGTTCCTTGTAGGCTCCAGGGAAGTGAAGAAAAGTTCACTTGTTACATTATCCAGCATTCATTTAGCTTTGGCAGCCAAATTAAACTGCAAAGAGCCGCTTGTCTGCCCGCTGCGGACGACATGCTGGACTCTCTGCAGAGACTTGAAGCTCAGCCTCAGCTGCTAACCGGAGAATGTGTCGCGTTTGGCTCCAAATTCGAAAAAGCAACATCCTCGCAATACACCCCCGCCAAGTGTGAAGTAGATGGGTTGAGCGGTTCTCCAGATATCCACAGAGATTCCTTGCTTTATCGTGAGATAAGATGCACAAAATATATGCACATCTTGCTTATTAACAACCAGTTTGTGTCATGGTTGCATCCTCTATATCAATACTCAAAATTATTTTCTAAGGATTTCAACAATCCACATCATTCCTTATTATTTCACTTCCCTCAATTCACAGCTGGTTGCCTCAGCGGGTCATGTTATAATTCTGCATCGGCCTAATATTTCATAAGATTAATCACTTAAGTTAATAATCACTTAAGTTAATTTATTATATTAATAAAACATAATGCGGTTCAAATTTTTACAACACAAACTCCAAATACATGCTCCTTCATATATCAGTTTATTAAAACAACATTAAATAAACATATTTACATGCACTCAAAATATATGACTTGTCAAAATACACAATGTGAGGTTGTAAAAGATATCAATCAGCCTAATATACAAAATGAGGCGCTGGTGGAGAGACTTTGCTCCTCTGCAGTCAGTTGAGAGTCAGTAGGAAGAACCTGCCCGGGGATCTATGGCAGCTGAGGATTCTTCAACAGCTTTTCAGCCGTAGGCATATTTGTCCGTGACGCTTTTATCATTTGGTGTCATCTGTCCGCTGAGCTTCATCAAGAGCTTCACAATAAGGCCAGCCTGTAAGGAAATAATGAACACAAGTGAGGCAGTGTTTATGATTCAACATCAAAATATCCTGCCGTATAAATGCACTCTGATTATTTGTATAAAATATTCTTCAAACAACTTTGAGCCGTTTGGAGAAGTTTAGGAAACGTCCTGGAAGAGTTACCTGTTTTGTGTGCACGATGAAGTTCATTTTATTGTCCCCGCTGTGTATCTGGAAGTACTGGTCGGCGTGCCCAAGCTGCCACATGAATGTGCTGAACTCTAAACTGATGAGAAGGACCTGGAAGAAGAAGAAGAAGAAGAAATAAACATTTACATTATTTTTTGAATATATTTAAGCGAGTTCTGATGTTCAAGATCTTTAATTTATTCATTTTAATAAGAAGAAGAGTTGAAATTTAAAACCTTGAATAAAAGGTGAGGATACCTTGGTCTCCATATTCATGAGGTGCAGCCCCTTTGTGTTGACCCCCACGTAGACGCGGATGACTTTGTGGTTGCTGGCGCTGGCCTTGGTGTAGACCTGGCCCGTGAAGAAGGCCGCCCCGTAGGTCGGGACCTCCCAGCAGTTCTGCAGGAAGAGTCGCTGCAGGTGGTGCATCTCTTTACTCACCCCCTCGCTGGTGCTCAGGGCCTGTCAGAGAGGGTAGAGAAACAGCCTGTCCATGAAGCCAGCAGTGGGATTTCATTCTAAAAGGCTAAGAAAGGAATTTCTACAACGAATACGTCCGGCGTACTTTGTATTCATGCAGAATCCTGTTGGTCCAGTGGTACGCTTTGCTTTTCACTTTGGATATCGGCACAATTGATTTCAGGTTTTCCTCACTGTTGAAAACAAAACACAACAGATATTTACTTCACACAACAACTCAGCAAAGAGGTTCACATATATGAGGGCAGTGCAATATTAGGTTGAAATGTGTAGTGAAACTGTGTTTTACTTGAGGAACCCTTGCTTGTGCTTCTTGCTCTCATAGCTGCCGTATATGATCTGCAGGAGGAGGCTGGCCAGTGTGATCAGCTTGCTGTCCGGAGCAGGAAAGAAGCCCTTCAGGAGGCAGTGCCGCGCCTCGTCGAACAGAATGAGGATGGCCAGAGGGTCCTCCACCTGGAACAAAACGGCGAGCAGTAACTTAACTAACACATTTCAAGGCTATAATCAAGCAGCTTCTTGTACAATACAAATTGAGCTACCTTTTTCTCAACTTCGAGAGGCAGCCGGACGTCCCTGCGGAGGAAGAGCTGAGGCGTTTCCCTTTGAGGATCCAGCACCGTCAGGTCCGTCACAATCTCTGTCCAGATCCGCAGGTGCTGCAGGGGCTTGTGGTACGGCTTCAGCTGCAGGTCTAACACACACAAATGCACACCAAATGCTGCCTCAGTCTTCTTTTTAGCAACGATTATAAAAACAAAAAAGGTTGCTTTTTTACATTATGTTAAAAAATTCTGAGGTTGAAAGACACAAAGATTTTGTCTTCTTAGACTCTAAAGGACTAAATATCATCCGATCAAACTTTTCTGACATAAAAAAAAAAAGAGAGATTTTAGGGACATGTCTTCTGAGCGAACTCACGGAGGTTCTCTGAGCAGATCCAGATGGTGAAGTACTGCTGGGTGTCCTGTGACAGACGCATGCCTTCCATGATCTGCTGCACCGTCGTGTTGTTGCCGTGCTTCAGCTCCACGGAGCGATACGAGCCGTCCATGCGGTAGATGCGCACCTTCTCGTACTGTGGAACGCACAAACGCACCACGAAACAAAATCGAGTCAGACAGCTTAGTTCTCTGTTGAAAAATAAAATAACTTTTCATTGAAATCTGCAGCACAGCTCGGACTATGCTTTAGGAGGTAGCACCATCTAGTTCGTGAGCAGCAGACTGCCACAGAAATATGTCAAAAAAAACTCCAGCACATAGACCACTTTAATATATGTAAGCACTTCAATTAGGGAATTACAATTCCTCTACAAAAGAAAACCTTTATGGAGAAGTGTAGTGTACTTGAGTGTGTGAGTATGTTTGGATAAAGTAATAAACACTTCATAAGTGTCTTACCACAAAAGGCTCTCATTACGGACAAAACCATGTAAAAAAAACATAAACACATATACACGTCTTTCATCACTTTAAAGACACGACCAGCCAAAGCAAAGTGGAAGCTGTGTGAGATCAGCATGTTTTGCAACACAAATACAGTAATTAAAGCGTCTGACGTGTGACTCACAGGTTTGCTGCTGGTTTGCTGCAGAAGCTTCACCGTCTCCTCCCATTCGTTCTGTTTGTTCTCCTCACACACCTGAAGGGGCGATCTCTTCTGCTGGTCCTCTATGTGCTGGTGGCAGAAAAGTCAGTTAGTGTTTACTGGTTATCCTCTTGTGAGATAAAATGTACTAATGTCACAGATTAGACAATTCAAGTAAATCAAATATAAAAGTAGTTGAGGAGTCACAATGCTTTTCTCTGTTCTCTCTCTACAATAGATACATTTTTTTTATTCTTTTCTGCTTTTTCCTGGTATTAAAAATCAACATGTTTTGTACATCTTTGGAGAGTAGTGCATGTTTCGTACCCGGTCAATCTCGGGGTGCTGCAGCAGCAGTTGCACTATCTCCGCGTGGCCTCCTCTGGCTGCAAAGTGCAGAGGAGAGCTGAGCTGGCCGTTCAGCAAGTTCGGATTGCAGTTACCTTTCTCCAGTAACAGCTTGGTCGCCTCCACTTTACCGTGCCTGGGTGGAACCAAACTCAACTTTACCAAAAGTCGTCATTACCGAGACAAACCAGAATCCGAGCAGATAAGACCTTCTGGATGCTTCGGACTCTCCCGTGCTGAGAGTTGGGAGTCGGACTCACCAGCAGGCGTAGTGAATGGGAGCCCAGTGGTCGCTGTCCAGCTGCTTGACTGAGAAACCGCTGTCCAGGAGCTTAGACAGCAGCTCCGTGTCTCCTTCACAGGCACTACGGTGGAGGGGGAAGTCATCCACCCACTGACGCTCCCTGCAGAGAATTTTATTAATATAATTTCTTTTTTTTGCATGATGTTGAAGATGGAAAGAAAAAGAAGGAAAGGGGAGTCGGGAAAAGGTTTATAAAAGGTCATGAGCAAACCTGTGACACACAGAAATGAGACCCAAAGAGGAGCAGAAGTTAACAGGGGATGACAACAACAACAATAACAACAAGGTTGAAAGAATAACCCCTCACTTGTCTTCTGCCACACAGTTAGGACCGTGTTGCCACTTCTCCCTCTTGGGGATCTGGATCTTGGAGTAGTCGGGCGCCCCGAGCCCAAAGTACGGGTTGATGATAACTTTGTCCACCTGCAAACAAAAAGCCAGACGAGCAGGAGTAACAAAAGGGAGGTTTGATTAGTCCACATTTTCCAAGCCTACATTACAAACAAAGGGCACTTATTTTTTAATTATTTCTACTTTTCAGACAACCAGTCTCCCTCGATAATTGACATCAAACATGTCCACTCCCCATCCATTTTCTGCTTCTAAAAGTAAGCTGACTCACCCGGTTGGTGTACTGCAGGTCGGAGCCGTAAAGCGGGTTGAGGATGCACATGTCGGCCTTCTCCAGGGACATCATCTTGCTCTTGATCTCCAGAGCAGTGTAGCCCATGTGCAGACCCTCGTCACTCAGTTTGCCCTCGCTGCTGTAGGCCGGGTTGCTGACGTTGGTCTTCACCCGCTCAACGGGTGCCGGTCTGAACAGAGCGGGGACGGCGTGAGGCACGCTGTGCTGCTCCGCCAACCACCTGCGGAGGTCAGAAGAGGCAAACGTTAAAGCTCGCCGTCCCCAGAGGCCTCATCCGAGAACACCGTCTTTTCAAACGCATCCTCACTTGTCTAAAGCCAGAAGCATCTTGGAGGTGACGGGGCAGAAGTGAGCGCTGGTCTCGCTGCACACCCGCATGATGTCCTGGAAGCAGTAGAAGCTCGGGCTCCCGGCGCTGTACACGGGCTTGCTGTTGTCTGTTCAGAGGGATTTATTAATATACAATATGTAAACTATGTTTTACAATCTCTGAGACAGAGTCTTTGTTTTTTGCTCACCTTTAACACTGACTGGCACAACAAAAAGCGAGGCCTCCTTTCCTTCATCGAGGTGGAATTTCTTCATATGCACCACACGCTTTCCTGAAACCCCAAATGGTGTTTACATCCGTGACTCCCAATGTTAGAGGTCAACTCAAACATGTGCAGCCTGTGACAACAAGGGGTCACGAGTAGGCTTTTCCTTCACTTTAAAGAGTCCCAAGCCACAAAGGTTGCAAGCCTCTGGTTTAAATGACGTCTTATAAATATGCATGAGTGCGAATGTCACATACGTCCCACACTCACCGATGAAGCCTTGGTTGTTGGATATCGGTCTGACTGTTTCGTCAACATAATCCAATATGGATTTGGATTTGTCTCCTGCTGCTTGGATCTTTGTGGCCAGAAGGACTTTCTTTCTTTTCTTCTCCTTCCCCTCCAAAGGCACTTCAATCAGCAGGATCTGCACAAGACCCGGAGGCAAGATGGAAACTTTAAGTTATAAATGGGTTCAGAGAAAATATATTGTTGGTTGATATGTCATTATTTTCAAGAATTCAAGAAAGTCTGCTTATTGACAGCTGTACAGTAACTACACAAAGCAGTTTTAAACTAACAAACTCTACATTAAGCTTCTGTAATGTCCCTTCCCTTTGTTTTATTTCAGATTTCCTATGATTAACATTTGGTTTACATGTTGAGGCCACAGGCTGTCACACTTACCTCATAGGCTTTGGCTCTGTACTCCTTTGAGCTCAGGCTGACTTGACTCTTTGGGCGGATGACGGCAACGAACACATCCTCGAGGGTGTCCTTGTTGCCCATACTGCCGACTCTTTCTCAGTCCCGACAAGACCTTCTGCACGTGGGCCAAATGCTGTGGAGAGGCATCCCTGAAGTAGAAGATCAGAGGGGGGATAAATGTGTTGAGATAAGTCACTCACTTCATGCTTATAAGACCTCGTTTACGTCAAAGTATAAACCCAATAACGAAATAACAGAAATTTGATGACGCTTTGGGAATGTCGTCTGACGCTTTATTCAATAATTTAGGCTGATTATAATTTGATTCATCTTTTGACATAAAATTCATCAGAAACTATTTTGATAATTTATTTGATTTGTATGTCATATTTCAAGCAAACATGTCAAACTGTCTTATTTCAGCTTCTCAAATGTAGGGATTGGCTGCTTTTCTCTGTCTCGACATTTGAACATTGTACAGTGAAGGCGCCTGTGTTGCCTCATGACTGTGGTTAAGACATCATATTACATAGCAACTTCTATCATGCATTGTGAAAGTGTTATAGTAATGCATTTCACAGGTATCTGCCATGCAGATCTCAGGTTTTACAAGTGTTGTACATGAAGTAATGGAGTGACATTCAGCTCACAAACCAACTTGTTGAGTTCAGAGGGAGGTTACGCCCCGGAAACCAGACTCTGTTGACTATAAACAGTTATCTCCCTAATTATATCATATGCTATGTTTTAAACTAAACCCACCTGCTGTGTCAAACCGGTATGGACACTTGTTCTAGTCCACAATAAACACGATCAACTTTCTGGACTGAATCAGCAGCTGTAGCCCGGATGCTACGTTCATCATCACCGCTTTTCCGCTCGTTGAGCAGATGAAACTTACCGAAAGCGACGTGACTTTTCCCCCCTCACTCAGACCAAACACAACTCTTCCGGGCTCTCGTGGAGTTTTAGCGTGTTAAATGTAACAGACTAAAGACAGCTCCGGGTAAACTCCCGGAGTGGATATTTGTGTTGCAGTAGTCGCGCGGGCCTGTAAATTGGGGCAGGGCTGCAGACACAAACGGAGGAGTCGTGTTACGTTTCATGACAGCGAGTACAGTCGGACAACGGAGGACTCAGTGCGGCAGCTTTGTTGTTAAATGTTGTCATTACAGGTGTTTAGTATTTAATAACTGAATCTACTTGCTAAATCCCCTAAAAATCAATAGCTGTTTTTTTCGAATACATTTTAGAAAGATAAAGTATATAATAGCAAAAGACATTCAATTAACGCTGCTGATATTTGTGAGAGTTTTCTCTATTTCCTCTTTATTGACACCACTGAGTTTAAGCTATTAAGCTGCAGCTAGCAGCTGGTTAGCTTACTTTAGGACAAAGACTGAATAAAGGGGAAACATGCAAGCTTTGCAGTTACAATATCTGCCTATTAGCATATTTAAAAATGATTACTTAACAAGTTAAAGGTTTTGTTTTTTTACGGGGGCTATGTTGAACAATTTCTTGACTCTGAGTGGCTCCAGTACTCCCTGTCAAGGAATAGTCTGAAACATAACCCCCTTATAAGGTGTGAAGATTTAACAAATGAGATACTAAGTTTTAATTAGTGAGGCTTAGAGGTGTTGGCACGTAGATTTTGTTACCATTGGACAGAGCCAGCCATGCTGTTTCCCCCTGTTTCAGACACATTATGCTATGCTAAACTAATCTGCATTGTCCTACCCCGTATTGAATTTCCTTAAATATTGTTAGACACAAACCTGTTGACAGCCATCTTTCTACCACGTTTAATATTCAACATTGAAGTTAAGGAATGGAATCAAATCGTTTTCATGAGTTTATTGTTTATCTTGTGTCATCTCGAAAGCAGTTTCATGTAGCTCGGTTTAACATTAGGTATATTCAACAGAAGTATGAAGAGATGTTATTTATAGAAGAGGGCGGTTTGTTTGTGTTGTATGGATACAAAGTATTCATCCATGTTGAATTCAGAGCTATAGCGATATACACAGCCTCATAACCTTTACTGCTACTCATGTTCTTTTTAAATATAGATTGTTGGTTTTAGTGTGGATGAAATGGACTTCACAAATATACAACTTTATTCGACTAATAATTAGTGCATTTTAATTGAAGAGATTGTATAAAACGTCAGCATATATTGGCAAGAAACACAACTGAAACATGCAGTGGTCTCTTTGAAACAAAAACAACGATACACAATGTCGATACAATAACTAATATGCTGCAATAGGAATGATAATGAAAGCATGGCTTTGGTTTTATTACGATATATATAAATATATTATAACATATTTTGTCTTTTTTTTCATTGGTCCACAGCTGAGAGTAGACATTGTTCTCTCTGATGGTCCGTGTTCAGAACGACTTGTCTTTGCACTGGCTGAGCACCTCCTGCATCTTGTCCTGGATGTCCTCCACCCTCTTGCCCCACTTCCCCCGCACCTCGTCCTCGTCGTCCTCCGTAACAGCTGTGTAGGCCATGAGGGCGATGAGGCCCATGTGGAACAGGTGGGTGATGTGTGAACAGCGGCGCTCCATGATCTCCCGGTCGCCGTCGCAGTTGTCCAGGTACACCTTCAGCAGAGGTCTTCCAAACAGCAGATTGGTACCCATCACGCCGCGGTAGTACACATCCAGGCTCATGTCGCTCTTGTCCCTCTCGTAAATCTTCTCAAAGGCCTCCATGTAGCGCTGGGCGTTGTCTGGATCTTTCTTCACCTGTGCCACCATGTTGTTGAAGGCAGTGTACTGGTGCTTAATGTACTCCTCGTACTTGCCATAGGTCTCGTTCACCTCGTCGATGCGGATCTGCCTCAGGCATTGCTGGTTCTTCACAGAGATGGTCTCCAGTTTGGAGTGGAGCGGCTGGAACTCCTTGTCTAGAGCGTGGCCCTCGTTCGTATCAAGGCCCTTGCGAGCCACCCCAACCAGGGAGGAGACTATGCCAAAGATGGGGTCGATGGAGGAGGCGAAGGAGGACACCTTTTCCACGCAGCACAGCACCTTGACTGCAGTTTTCTTGATCTTTTCTGCATCAGCCATTACTGCTGCTTTTCCTCTGCCACGATAATGTTAGACACAAAGTAAGTTTATAGGCTGGAGAGAGAAAAATAACAAAACAATATGTTTAAAGTAGATCACAAATATATCTAGTATGTCTTTTAGACTGAATCTGTGCACAGAGGGTCTTTGCAATACCCTAAAAATGACGCTCATGGCTAACTCTCAGGTTGCTGGTGCTACAGCCCACATGTCACCAGCTGCTGCACAAAAGCCATATAGTAGAAGGTGTCCTCTTACGGTCTAATGTTACTGGCAACTGGTCACATGCAGGCTCATGTTGTCTGCAGGGATACACAGAGCTTCATCATGAGGAGGAAACTTGGGTTTAAAGTAAACAATAGTTTTGTTATTGATTCATCTGTTGTGAATTAGAATTGCTTATTATGTTCAAACAACAGCATGAAAGATATTTAGTTCAATAGCAAAAAATTAGAACCAGAAAATATACACACCGGTTACATTGTTGGCATTCCCAAGGTCAGAATTAAGCATTCAGTTCAAACTTAAACAAGTATTGTGTTTTGAGAAATAACTTGACATATTGTTAATATAAAAAAGCACTTAATTTCAGCATGATAGAAATCTACAACTAGTTTCTGACTGAAAGCTATCTGTGATGCATCTTTCTCATAGTTTTGACATTAATCATCCTTCACAATGTTATCCTGCAAGAAAAATAACTCAGGGACCACAGTGGGTGTGTCTTCATAGTAACACAAGAAAGACAGGAAATAAACAAATGGTTACGTGTGGTGACCTTTGTTTAATCATCTTTATCAATTCAGATAACCTCCAGTGGCTATTTGGCACCTTGAACATTAGCTGGGGATGTATTACTTTGTTTGTTTTAGAGCCTGTTTCTCTCATTTCCTCATTTACAGTCCCACAGATGCACATGAATCAACCATCTTTTCCTTTCATTTCATCCGTCAGTAGCTGCCTCAGTTATCACACAGTTTAAAACATCCTGCAGGTCAGAGATTAGAAAGCAACGATATGAAAGATGTTTACTCACCAGAGATTAAACAGCCGGAATCACTCTGTCTACTGAAGCCGTCTGACTTTCCTTTCCACCATTTTCCTCCCTAGTCAATAAGGATATCCCTTCCTGCCAAATAAGGGAGTGAGCACAAGGAAGTGACTCCTGCATGCCCTGTGCTGATTGGATGAGGGGAGTTCCTCCAGATGCACTGGCTGCCAGCTCTGATCACATGCACTGAATGACAGGGTAAGCTTTTCATTGTGTTGTTTTACGCCACACCTTCCAATCTACAATGGTTGACCAGATACCAGCTATTATTAGACAATGTCTCACTTTATAACCAGGAAACAATCACTTTCTGAGTTCCACTGATAATGCTGTGAAGACTTTATTTACATTACGCGTCAAACTGAATTAAAAAACATAGCAAAGTTGATAATATTCCATATTTTATGTCCAGACATACATATTATAAAGTCTTTCGGCAGTTACGTTCAAAGGTGTAAAGTTCACCCAAATTACAGAAGATATATTTTGTTATCAAGACAAGCAGATGAATTGCGTTATATTTGCCAAGGATTAGAAATACAAGTGAATGGAGATACATTGAATTTCGTTTGCAGTGCTTTCCAGACACAGTGTCACAGAACAGGATCAGTTTCCACAGTGATTGTTTTTAAAATGCACCAGCACTTGTTGGCGTGTGACATGAAGCAGTCCGAACATATAAATGGGACTGGAGTGCACTGATGTAACGCTTTTCTACCGTAACTGTTCGCTTCTCATTCACCCCTTCACATAGTCTTTGTAAATAAAATAGCAATAATTATAGTGACCACCAATACACAATAAGGATATAAGGTGCAACTAAAGGGCACAATAAACTGTAAGCGGCACATTAAACATCCCTTCAGTACAGCTCGCAAAAGGTACGCAGAGAATGAGGCTGAGAGGGATACAATGAAATTCAACAGAAGTATCAAGAGCTGGTTTTTCTGGAGGTGTGTGTGTGCGTGCGTGTGTGTGTGTGTGTATCCGTCCATAGTTTCAGATACAAAATACTATTCCATTTTCAATTCAGGTTTCTACCTTCTACATGAGACTTTATTGAAATTCTATTCAATCAAATCCTTTAGTTTTAATTTAATTGTTTTTGTGTTATTTAGTATTTATGCCCTGCTAATATAAAATAACAACAAACTCTTAATTTATCATTTGTATAAAGCATAATCTGCATGTATTGGAGTGCTTTACAAACTGTTTAAAGCCTTTTCTACTTGTTCTGTAGGAGCACTAAAACCTAAAGCCAGGTTTTGAAGATGTATCTCCTTGGTGTCATCTGGTGGTAGTATAAAGAATTAAATTGTGGCACACAGCAATACGTGACTCCGCCTCCTCCTCATCTTCCTGCACACCAAGGACCCTTAACTCAAAATATCTTATTATATCAACTTGGCTAGATGCTTTAACAGCAAACAATAACCAAATTAATTAATGTCAAATTAATAAACGCCAATGACAACAGGATAGTGGATAGTGTATCAATAGCTTTAAGCTGAGAAACACATATCCCCTTTTACATTAGCTTTACTGTATATTTAATAGAAATGGATGTTTGCATTGCTCTTGTAAAAGTCAAAGAAGGCGTGATTAGTTCCCACTGTTAACGTGAATTCACCTGGCCTGATTATTTAATAAAAACTGCAGGAATTTCTATTATGTTCTGTCTATAATCATTGACAGCTAACTAAATATTATTCAACAGGTCAAGGACACATCTGTTATGTAACATTTGACTTCCCCGTAGTCATGTGAGACAACACAGGAAAACATCTGTCGACTTTTCTCACACACACACACACACACACACACACACACACACACACACACACACACACACACATCAGATACACTTTCCCTGAGCCCAAGAGCTCAGGACCTCACACTGCCTCAGTCCGTGTCCTCTGAGGGATGAAATATTCTGTGGGATGCTCGTCCAAAAACATGAATATCAAGCACATTTGTCTTAAAGGTGTCACTCAGACAGTATAGGACATTTAAAGTACATCAAAATAATACAAATGCAGTAAACCTTTCAAATTCACAAACTTCTTTTAGTACTAGCTGGATTTTAACCTGGAGAGAAGAGAAACTGGAGCACGCTGCTCAGCCTGCACCATCCAATTAGCAAGAATACATACATCTGGGCAACAGCTGTGTCTTCTTCAAAGTCTAACTGAAGTGCAAGTTGATCACTGTGATCTTGTTTCACACCTTTCTCACTATTGTTCTTTGTTTGAAAAGCAACAGATTGAGGATGCCCTTGCTGGATGATGTGAAAATGTCCTGTTGAAGTTCCAAAGATGAAAAAGCCAGTTGTGGGTGATTACAGGTTGAAGACAAACACCGTTTATGTGTCACATGTCGGTTCTTTATGACCAAACCAACTGAATCTGTATGTCAACTTCAAGACTTAATTGCACAACATAATTACAAAATACAATATAGTCGTTGTTGGGTATTCGATATTCTCAGTGTTTCTGTTATTTTTAAATTTAACCTTTCTATTCATTAAAACTGTCACATAGCCTGTTGTATGCAAACAATAGTTGTGTAGACCTTACTACTTTACATTTTTTTTCTTTTTTTACATCAAACTACACAAGTTATCTATTGAAATTTGTATTATCACACATCTAATCAATGTTGAGCCTATTTTGGGGTTTTCACTAACTGATAGGAAACAGTGTGGGAAAACAGTCACCTGTGGTTAATGCACAGAGACAAACACTGAATGCTGTTGTAACTAAAATAATATTTTTTTTCTTTATAAAATCACTCTACTGACCAGATAAAATGTTGTATTTTCAATCCTTTTACACATTGAGTTGTATTATTTCAAAATAAGACTAGGTACTATGGAAATGTTATAGCAAGGCCAACATCCTCACCGTGGCCTTAAAGAAACCTGTAACACTGGCTAGAAGCCCCAACACCACATCCATTCATTCATAGGAGTTGATTTTTACATTTTTTTGTGTGTTTCTGAACCACAAAATAATGAGGAACGTGATCAGATGAATACCGCACGCACACACACACACACACACAAAACCCTCTCCTCCCTCCCCTGCTCTGTAACGTATAGAGCTCAGCTGCTCCTCTATGGTATTTCCCACAATAACATCACAGGACGACACGCTGCCTCTGTCATTTTGCCTCTGAGCCCCTCCACTCCTCTCTCTCTTTCCCCAGGCACCCGGACGGAGGACGGAGGACGGAGGACGGAGGACGGGTACCTTCTGGTTTCAGGTATGAACTGGAGCGGACGAGAGCAGCACATCCACACATCAGCAGGTTTGACGCAGCAGCAGTGGACGGTTTGGTTCAGTTTTGGGATTAGGAAGGTTTAAGCCTGCCATTGAAATGGCCTGGAGGGGTGAGCTGAGTTTGTGTTTATATTGGATGACATACCTTTAATGAAGGGAAAGTGTTTTTCTTCTTCAGTAATCGGCAGGTGCATGTGAGAGAATTAGAGTTGGTAATTTTATTGTTTTATTCTCAACAGATATTAAACAAATGTTAATATACCTAAAGTTTTAGCCACGATGTGCTGCCTCTCATTCATAAATGTAAATATGTTTTGATTATTGCTCGTGATTGTTCTGTTGACCAGTGATCATTTATTGATCTACTTAAAATATCATCTTTTTGGCCAAAATGCTGACCTCAGTTGTATTTTTCTTGCCATTGGCTCTGCTGATATTCAGAGCTGATCAATCACTGATGGGCGGCATCAGCCTGTGAAAATGCAGAAGATGTTGCTGTTGGTGGTAGTTGGGTGAGTAAATTGAAAATGTGTCCGTTGATAACATATTATTCTAACAAACTAAATACCAATGTATTCATTCACACGTGTTTTGATGTAACTTTATTTATCCCAAAGGCAGTTTTACGCAGCAGCTACAAATTACCACATCGTGAATTTGCCTGATATCAGACATCATTTTCAACTCGTCACACTCTGTTTCCATCTAATCAGTTCACTCAAACTAGGTGGAGTGGGCAGATTCAAAGGTCTGGACTAAGGCAAACAATGAACAGGAGAAATTAGAAAAAAAACAGTTAATTTCAAAGCCAACAATCAAAGGCTATAAGCTTTAAAATATATGAAATACAATATAGATACATATGAAATAAATATGAATATCCAAAAATAAAAACACACAAACTAAGCTGTACAAAAGCATACACAATTAAATTATATTCAATTACAAATGATTATTTATTCTTATTTTACTAATGATCAAGAAATCCAAAAACTAATGCCATGCAACTCTTTAAACTTAGACATTTCTTAAACATATACAAGTATTTTATCACCACTATTGACAGTTATAGTTTTAAAGGGCTTTAAAACACCCTCATCATGAACAATGAGACTCCCAACCTTCAACATTCTCTGAGAACAAGAAAAATCTATTCTAAGACTTCTGGTTGTTTTTTAGAATCATTGGTTGGAGTCACGGTGCCATTCAGAGACCTGACTATGATGACACACCAAACCCGGAGTTCCTCAACCCGTCCTGGATGGCAAGCATCCCCGATGATCAGCCGCTGTCTGAAGTCACTATGCCGGGGTCCCACAACACCATGGCTCTGTACGGTGGCATTTACGCCGAGTGCCAGACCTGGAGCTTAGCCTGCCAGCTCCGAGCCGGCATCCGCTTCCTAGATGTCCGCGTCCGTCATGTCAAGGGGAACCTCACCATCCATCACGGGGTGTCTTATCAGTGGGCGCACTTCGGCCACGTGCTGGAGGGTGTGGCCGACTTCCTCGGAGAGTATCCCAGTGAGACGGTGCTGATGCGCCTGAAGGAGGAGTACAGTGAGACGTACGACATCTACGGTGCTGTGGTTGACTACATCCAACGCCACACCAACTGGGACCTGCTGTGGCACAGCCGGCTCGTGCCGACCGTGGGAGAGGCCCGAGGGAAGCTCATCGTTCTGCAAGACTTTTCCGGGCCAGACCTGGGGATGCGCTATGGTTCCTTGGACATAGCCGATGACTGGAGTGTACGAAAAACATATTATTCAAACATTTTTGTTCAGTTTTCACAACGGTTTCACACACATCAAAACCAACTCTAGCCCACAACAAAAAGAGAAAAGAAATGAAGCAGAGAAGGTTGCTATAGAACTACAGCCTAGAGTAGTATGCTTTAGCTATTCTAGTTTGAGGTGAACCAGTTCATCCTCCAGCCAGCATGGATAAACTGAGGGGAATCAGTTGTCGAGCAAGCAATGTAGAGAAGGCCACAACAACAGATCAGTTAGCGATTATGACAGTCAAAGGGTTAGGATCGAAAACTGCTTAAAAATGTAGAAAGAATCAAAATGATTGTTTTTGCTGTTCCCTGCAGGTACCGACACTTATTCATGTGAAGGAGAAATGGCAGAGCGTCTATGAGCACCTGGAGGCTGCACCTGCAGGGAACCAGGCCCAGATCTTTCTCACCTTCAGCAGTGGAGCTGGTTTGTTTGCGTACCCCAGAGCCGTCGCTCAGCGCGTCAACCCACAGCTGTACGACTACCTGAGGGCCAAGACAGACCTGAACCAGCGCCTTGGAATTGTATGCATGGACTTCCCTGCTGCTCCAATTATTCAAATAATCATTGACTTCCAACTGAAAGAGGCAGAAAAGAGCAGAAAGGCCATTAACACAGTATTTGACAAGGCAAGTTTGAAAAATATTCTTTCTTCACTGAAAAAGAAGTTGATCGAATATGTTAATGTTAATGTCTGAGCCAAAGTCAAGCACGAGGGAAGAGTAGACTGGTGAATGCAATCATTATGGACACCAATTACTGCAGTTATAGCTGTAACCTTACTACTTCACTGCAACGGACATGATCTAAATTGTACTGTCTCATTGTGTCATTCACCAAAGATACTGGGAACAAAATAACTGTTGCATTAAAAATATATCAGAAATGGCAGCATGACATTCTTTTTTGAGGAGCGATGTAAGCAGTCGTGTATCATTGTCACATGGTGGCCGTGCTTCTGCAGACGCACATTGCATCAGTTTGCGTTAACATCCTGTTGTGGGTTTGTCGACATTTGCATCACAAACCCACTTCAACTGTCACACAACTTAAACCACATTCTTACTGAAGCAGGTCGCTGATTTCACCTTGGATGTATTGTCTTTGCATGGTTTACTGTTACCTTTTTAAAAACTTCAAAATAATATTACTCAGTACTTTAAACGGCCCACTCCAAGTTTTACTCCAAGAGAGGGAACTTCACCGATTTCACACATCAGTGTTTGTCTGTTTACAGGTTTTGGGGAGTGCTACTGCATATGAGAAAACAGTCGTATAAAGATTCGTATGGCTCCAGAGGGAGCTTTGATAAATTGCCTTAAGAGATTTTACTTGAGACTGGAGACAAGCTTGGGCCATCAGCTACCACACCTGTTTAAAAACTCTTAATTGTTTTCTAAAGATTTGATCAATAATTCTTCATCTCTGCATTTGTCTTTCCCTTGTGAGTTCCTAGCTAACCATTCTGACAACCACTGTAAAAAGCTGTCACTCTGTCAAAGTAAAATACATTTTTTAGGAATCATTTGAGTGTATACTTTTAAAATAAGACGCAAATTGAATATGTATTTTAACCAACCCAAAGCATGCGCACTCAGTTTTTACTGCACAGAATGTGTGATGCAAGTGCACCCTGTGTATTTACGACCACGCTGCTGAGAACTGATAATACATATTTTTCTCTGTGCAACTGCAAGTTCACCACTTAGTCTTTTCTGCGTTGGATTGCGTTAATTGAGCCCTTAACCGTGCGATCCCATTAAGTTTTACTGATCGATGAATTTCAAAATAGAAAATAGAAGTAGGACACCATGTGAGTGGTTTGTGGCTTCAAACACACTTTGCATGCAGATGTTTTTTTTTTATATCAGATAACAGATTTTATCATTGCTTCTTCCTAGTTAAACACAGAGTGTTGCAAAACAGTTGCTGAGATATTTTGGCTTGAACAACATGTCTTAACTTCCTGCCAAAAAAAAGATGTGAACAAAGTCAACACTTTGTTAAGAAGTGTCTAACGCCGTCGCTAATTTAGAGAAGAGAAGAAGAAGAAGAAAAAAGGTTTCAAAGTGTCTGCATTCAGAGCTGGACAGGTACAGTATAACACTGCTGCTACAGCTCCTCTTCCTGTTTGTGTTTGTGTTTGTGTATAACTGTGACAAGACTCTTGCTTTTTTTACAGATATGGACCCGTCTCCACAGGTCGAAGTCGGGCCTCAAAGTGCCGTGCGGATTTCATCACTTGGTTAGAAGTCTTTTTTTTCTCCGTCACATTTATGTCTCCCTTATTTTATGTTTTACATACTAACCCTTGACCCTCTTCCTCTCTCACAGTTGTGCTGAATTTCATTTGGTGGATGGTTATGATCGCGGCCATTGGTTTGGGTGGGTCTACTTCTGTTTGATCACTGTAATATTTTTGTGTATTATTTTTGTGATTGTTGACCGCAAGCAGTATTATTTTTCATGAATCTTTTTCGTAAAGCCATGTTAATATTAACATATTTCTGGTTCTGCACACCTGCTTCATAGGGGCTACACATCTGGGCCGTTGTCCAGTGCAGCCCAACATCCCCATTTACCTGATAGTGCTGGGAACAGTCCACCTCCTATCTCTGTCTCTGACCTACTGCCAGACCAGCTGGGGGGACGGCATGGCCTGCATCATATGCTCGGTCTGCACGGCCATCCTACACCTCTTCAGTTTCGGCTGGTTCTTTGCAGGTGGGAGAAAATGTCGTAGAAATGTTATGTTTAGACATATTTCATTTCATACAAATTTCCCCCTGGGGATGAATAAAGTATCTATCTATCTATCTATCTATCTTCTTCAGTATATTTACTGAAGTGCTGTACATAAGTGCAAATTTGACTGTTTCCATTTCATGCTACTTTGTTCTTCTACTTTCTACTCCACTGTTATTCAAAAACATATACAACACTCAGTTTAAAGCCCCGGAAAACTTGATTTTAGATGTAAAGACAAGTTTTCACGGACTTCAAAATTAGACATACAAAACTTCCTTAACAGTTAAACGCTCAAAAACTCTATCAGGTCTATGTGGGTGTGATTTGATTTGACATTGACCAAACATCACACCAATTGTCATCAATTTCTGATTCTCGATTGGTGAAAGGGAGTATGAGACATCATCTTTTTTTTTTCTTTCTCGCACCTACAACCGTTTGTGTTCATGTTGGATCCAGTCAGTTGTAGTAAAAAGCTGATTGAGAAAATATGTTTTCAGAGCCTTTAAGGTCAGTTTAGTGTGTAGTTTTAAATCAAAATTGAATTGAAACATTCTCCCTTAGGCACTACCTGGGTTTATCCTGTTTACCCTCCCGACTACACACTCGGAGCATCTCGATACTGCGACAAGACAACCTACCAGTTTGCCTTCGTTGTCACCACCCTGGTGTGGGTCGCTACAGCCTTCATGTTCGTCTGCAGTTGTTGCTTCGGTCTGGTGACCTGCTGTAAGAATTTAATTTCAGGTAACAGACTGATACCCAACCGCTATACTTTCTATGGTGCCATTGATTCTCATGAACCCGCTGGTGGTGATGTGTGATATCACATTTTTGTTTATGTTTTCAAATGTCTAAAGAATTGATTAGCTCTGCAATCTTCCTGCTAAAGCTTGAGGAAAGCTGCCTTACTTCGCTTGAGACTTAAGTAATATTTGTGCAACATTTCAAGGGTTGGTTTTTATTGCACACAAGGAGCCTGAATATGCTCTGTCCAGCTTAATTCAACATTAGTCATTATCCACATGGTGTGTAGTTAAATTTAGGAACAGCACTGTCTCACCACATACTTCCTGTTGACACCAACAGGGAGCAGTTAATATTTGAGTCGATAGAAGATAAATTGTTAGATAATCTAGTGGCAGCTAATATTGATTCAGCATTGAGATAGAGAATAAATTGTTATTGGTACAGTGTTTTTATATTCTCCTCATATGTGTGTTAGTTTTTTCTGCAGTGGAATAACTTGCCTTGATTGCACCACTTAAGGTTGTATTACTACAAGTGAACATACTGTGCAGTATAATCAATAAAAGTTTGATATGTTGTTTGCATGATTTAACTGTGTGAAAAATTATATTCCACACAACTGATGTTTTTAATGAATCCTGGGTACTATTGAGAACCCAAGGATTGTTTGGTTGTCTTTAGTCCAAATTTTAAAATGTGTTGCTCTTGAAACTTGGGAAACTTTAACCACACCCAACAGTGATGTCACTGTGTACTGACACATTGTGGAGTACACTTCTACATCACTACATCAAAGGTGAGACGATAAACCACTGAACTTCAGCCAAAACAAGACTTTTATCTGAATTGAATGTATACTGTAGCCTATGCAATGATACATTTGCATCTTTAATGTTTTATCTAATTCTGCTTTGGAATCTAAAAAGTATTGCTGCAGCATTAAATAGTACATGATAAATAGATAAAAAGAATAAAAGATCAAAGAGACCAAAGATACAGGAAGCTTTTTGGCTCATTTTTTTTGTTATAACATTTTCCTAATGAAACTTATGAATGAACAACATATGCAGTGCAAATAAAAAACAAAACAACAAAAATATGATATTTTAAAAGATTGAAACGCCAGAATATTCTGATGTAGTCACTTTTTACATCCAGATTTTGAGATTTTCTCAGGCGATGACTTTTAATTCAGGCTTCTGTCGGGACTACTATTTCAGCCGATGTGGTCCTTTTGCGTCACACAACCGGAAGCCGCTCGCTATCGTTAGCATTCGTTAGCTAACATGCATGCTGCGGTGAACTGACTGAGGGATAACTCTATGGTGCAGGAGCCTAAGCCCAGACTGCATTGAGCTTTTCACTGATTTATTTGCGGTGTTTTATTGAAGTTGGAGAATCTCAGCGTCTGATGAACATGTGGAGCTCAGGCCGCCGTGTCCTTCACGAGCTGCTCAGTCAAACGGCTGTCAGGAGCTTCTCTCTGACTGCTACTCAGGTCAGTGACTCTGCAGACTTCAAACAACATGATTCATAATCTGCTGTTTGTTTGAAAACGTTTAACTCAGGACCGTCATGACCACGCATCGTTACGTTAGGAAACAGCGTCCAGTCACTGTAATGTTCAGTGTTTGTTGTTTGAAAACATTGTGTTAGTCCTGCTGGAAGGGCAATGGAGTCTAATGTTATTAGGTCTGCACCTAAAAGTTATTTGCATGATCAGTTAAAATTATCATTTTTGATTTAATCTTTTTACCTATAAAACGTCATTTAGTAGTAAAGAAAAGATTAATCGTACGTTCCCAGAGTTTTAGTCTTTAATTTACTTGTTTTGTCAGACCAACAGTCCAGAACTCAGATATTCAATTAAAAATGACATAAAATGGAGACAAGCAGCCATTTGTAACATTTCAGAACCTGTTACCAAAGAATATTTGAAATCCATTGTTGAATAAATGATATATGAATTACTTAATTATCATACATGGTTGTTGATTGATTTTCTGCTTACAAACTTCTCTGCTCATCCTTTGCAAATTGCTTTTATAAATATATCAAACTTGGCAAAAAAAAATGCCACCTGCCATCTAAAGGTGGGCATTCAACTCAACTTGTTTTGCACCCGTCATTGCAATAAGTACTGTATTTAAAGAATGTCACGTATACTATCAGTTGGTGGTGAGTATAACTGGGTCCACCTTCATTAACATCCTCACTACAGTGTTCTGCTGGAGAGCCATAAGAATACAAATCCACACAATTAACATAAATTAAGGTTTTGTGAATGCTACGAGACGTGACGGCAGACTTTAAAAGTTTGTGGTTCATGTTTCTTCAGAACACGGTTGTGGTGGAGCGCTGGTGGCAGGTGCCCTTATCTAAAGTAGGCAGTCCGCCGAGGCTTCACCCTCGAAGACACCGGATCTACAAGTTGGTTGAAGACACCAAGCTTGCTCCCAAGGAGAAGA
This sequence comes from Anarrhichthys ocellatus, assembly GCF_004355925.1. Lineage (NCBI taxonomy): Eukaryota > Metazoa > Chordata > Actinopteri > Perciformes > Anarhichadidae > Anarrhichthys > Anarrhichthys ocellatus. The sequence goes on along the minus strand of NW_022280065.1, from coordinate 2,998,022 downwards.
TGGAGCTCATCCTGACTCAGACGGTACCCAGTGAGTATCTACAAGTACAATATGCTCTCACAGTTGTTTTCTTAAAACCAATGAAACTCTTCACATTATTAAACTAACTTTTGGTTTTTTCTTACAGAGCTTGGTGGGCGAGGAGACACTGTGTTTGTGAAAAAGTCCGTCGGAAGAAATAAGCTGCTGCCCCAAAGCCTCGCAGTGTATCCATCGCCGGAGAACAAACAGATGTTTGCCGAGGAGTTAAGAGTGTGTACTTCATTTTTAATACGGTCATTTATTCCCCCACATATCAGATAGCAATGTATAGATATTAATGATTCATTTTACCAACAGCTTCTGCGTGAGGGGAAGCCAGAGGAAAGAATCCAAACACGCACCGGACAGTTGGTGAGTTATCTAAAAGCATTTCATTGTTTCCAGTCGTCTATGCTGGTCACAGTATTTAGGAGATGAAAGGCACGGAACAGACTAACAGCAGTTTCTTGATACATTTTTTTTCTTTCTTACAGACAGTGGAGCTCCTGAAACACTCCAAGTTGAAGATAAACAAGATGCCTTTGGATGAATTCCAGCTCAATAAGGAGGTCGTCTGCAGACAGTTCCAGAAGAAGGTATCTGTCTTCTCGTCCTCGTTTTGTGCTGTTTGACATTAAAGTAAGTGCTTCTGCTCAACATCCAAGCAATTGTTTTATTGACCTAAATAAACCTTTTCCTCAGCTGGGAGTTGTGATACCACCTCATGCATTGAGTCTCCCCTTTGAGTCAGTCAAGGACTTGGGCGACTACTGGTGTGAAGTTACGGTAAGAAACGTTCTTTTTCAGTGCATCACAAACATGATTTCATTATCAAACGTTTGAAGCAAGTGCAGCTCAGCGCTATAGATGCCTTTTTAGTAGTTGGTAGAAATTGATTCCAACCAGCTAGTCTTAAGTGTTTTTTTACATATGGGTACTGTATGTTGCAAGAAAAAACACATTTAGATATTCTTGCAAAATGCAGCAGTTGCATATAAGAAATACTATTTATTTAATAACATTTTCTTTAGAGACTTAACTTTTTGTTAATATTTCTCCACAGTGAGCTTGTCTTCATGTCTCTCTGAACCACAAACAATTAAAAACCTGACTAAACAGAAGCAGGCTAAGGCAGTTATTCTACTACAGACCAGACCAGCTTATTCGTCACATTTTTTCTCCTCCAGGTTAATGGAATGGACGTAGTTCGCGTCCCCATTTCACTAGTGCCGTATGAGGACCCGTCTGCTAGTTACCAGCAACAGTTGAAAACACAAATGCTGCAGGCGGCTGCAGATAGCTTAGGACCTGCTGAGGAGGAGGAGGGAGCTGCTGTGAAAGCAGTTGCTGCTGTGGAAGCTGAAGCAGATAAAGACTCTGTGAGTCAAGTCAGTGGAGCTGCAGAAGAGGAAACGGCTGCGAGTACACAGACGAGTCAAGACACAACAGCACCACCAAGTGACGGCTCGAAAAAGGATTAATTAAAGGACTCCAAATGAAGACGTGCATAGAACTACAATGGAGATTGTTTACTTATAATACACATTATACATGAATCAAAACCGTTGTCTGCGTCATTATTAATGCCATTAGTTCAATAAGTGGACTACTTTATACTACACATGAACCCTAAATGATCTTTTGTAATGTTACCGTATATAACACCTGCATCATCGTGACATCAAACCACCCAGTTACATTCAGAGGAATGGAGCCAGAAAAGGCAAAATATTTATTCTTTCAATTTTAACTGCACAACATGCACAAAAGTATAGGGTAAAGAAAAAAAAAAAGAAGACTTTTCCCAGCACTGGCATCAAACATGTCACTGAATCAGTAGTATGCTTTGTCAGTCTGTTCATGAAACCTGCTGAGGTTAATGTTTGGGTCTTGAGACAGAAGGAGAGCATGAATGTGTGCTTAGTTTTATGGAAATGTTATTTCATCCAAGCACTCTTTGCACTGTCCAACAGCTGTCACGGAAGAAGAAAAAAACATGGAACTTGCATAAGTTTAAGCTCTTTAATTTATATTCCTGTCTTAGATAATGTGTGAGGGTATGTGTTCAGACGGTCAGCTACTTGCTTTGGGCTGTCTGTGTGTAAATATGCCCTGAATCAGGCTCTACAGGCGGTACATGTAACAAAACTACGAAGTATGGAAGCAAACGAGATTCTTGGACTGCTGGTGTTTCTGCCAAATGTCAGTTTTGAGGCAGGTCAGGTTGTGCCTGTGTTGGTGCAGTAATGGTGGAAAACTATGGAGCTCTCGCCACCACACCTAGACACAGTTTACATACGACGCTCTCTACAAAAATCGATGTCTAATAGAGCAACCTGGCTCATGAGTTTACATTTGTAATCTATTTTTCCGCTTGGAAAACAAAAAGTATTGATGCAGGGTGGACTAATCATTGCTTTCTTAAAGGAGGAAACAATGAAAGCCAGAATAAACGTTATTGCTTCAGTGAAAGGCTATTTTAAAAGGCTTCTTTGCAGGATGGGAAAGATTTGTGCAAGAACGATCTGTACATCAATACAAGAGAAAAGGCAGAAATCTGCAATATTCTCCAAAGCTGGAGAGATTGGCAGTATTTTTGTTTCACCACATTGAACAGTTCATAGTTTCCCTTAACAGCTTACTGGCAGAGGACAAGCCACACACACACACTCATTTAAACAGCAGAATCTTCTTGTGACTGGAGCAGCAGAGAGACGTACAGTTACAGCCTCTTAACCACCTAAAAAAAAAAACTTGGAAGTTAATGTGATCGCTATTTAGGGTAGCGTAAAGAGGCTAAATGTGTTGCCTCACTGCCAGTCACACACTACTAAAAAAAGACTTGTCATAGGGATTTAGCAGACAACTACTAAATCTGTAAGATGCATGCTGGATGCAGCCGGGTAAAACTGAGATGAAGGTCCTGTTTTAAAAGAACCAGCTGGAAGTGAAATACATGTTTGGTTCTCTGGCAATTCATTTACGTAAACCAACTTCAGAACGGATGTCGATGCAGGTGTGCTCGTTCACAAGTCGGTTGAGCTTTAAATGCAAAAAAACAAGAGGTAAATTACAAATTGGGGATAAAATAACTGCGGCAGACGTGGACAATTTCAGTCATTGTGAACATCTTTATTCGTTTTTACAAAATATGTGATGCACCACAGCTTTCTACTGCCTCTGGTTCATTTCTCATTATGGAAGGCAACGTGTCACTATCATTTGTGTGACTGCCAGAGAACCAAACCCGTTTTGTGGAGTCGTTTGTATTCCATCACAAAACAGGAGTCGTACATAAATGTTCGCTGCATGAACAGGACTGAGTACCCTACAAACACTGTTGTATCTTCATTTGTAGGTAGAGAGCCTATATTTACTGTGAAAGGAAGATTAACGACTGGCTGGATTTTTCCGTACAAAAGTAACACTTTATGAAACAGTTGACAAAAATAACTACTGGATAATAACAATTCAACACAAATACAGGAGGGAAAGAAAATCTGTATTAAGGGTGTGTGTGTGTGTATAGTGTCTTCCCAAACACAAATCTTCCACAAGTGTGTAGGGAAATGTGGAAAGCTCTACTCTACTTTCTGATGCAGGGTTTCCACATGCCAAGAGTCCACAGTATGACATTTAGAAACCGTATTTGGCCTGTGTCTGCCGGCGGGTTAGCTTGTTGTCTGCCCAGCTGTTCTTCAGCTCCAACTCGCGTTCCTTTGCCTGTGAAAGAAGAAAGTTGGGTCAGTTCAAGCCAACAGCCAGAGTGAGTACACAGACAAATATGATCTCTGAATATCAACCAGCTTATTATGAATAAATCCCAAACCTACTTTGAATACCATCTGAGGTGTGTCAAATTGAAACACCACTCAACATGATTGTAAATACTCTGAACGTTAAACAGGAAGCTACAAGCAAAGTTGAGAGTAATTTGGAAACTATTCTTTAGCTTGTTTGAATGTCTTGTGTAGGCTCGTCTTTGCAGCTTACTGTATAAACCACAGGCATACAATAGTCGACACAATGCTTGATGTACGCTTAGTACAAAAGAGGACGGAAGCCAACAACTCGGAGTTGAATGTGTGCCGACATGTCACAGCGGGAGCACAGACTCTTGGTATGTTGGTACTCGCAGCCTGCTCTGTTTCACCTTCACAACCAACGGAAAAATGATGTACACATTTTGCCACGTCCATCTAATGAGAGGCACTAGAAGTTCTTGCATTAGCTACAAGATATTCTGTTTGTGTTAAGCTACATCAGTGAACTCTGAATCCCTTCTCCCCCTTTAAAGCCTGCGCTGTTTTGGTGTCAAAAAGAACTCTAATGCAACATTTCACAGACTATGCCGACTGTTGGCAGCACTCACCTGGTGAATGAGATACGTTATCTGATGCTTGCGTCGCTGTTGTCCTGTAGGCAGTTCTTTATTTTTCTGCAGAAATGGGAAAAAAAAAGTAGATGATACATAAAGTTAAAAGGTGTTGTAGTACACGTGTTGTTTCTCAAAATCTTTTGCTCAATCAGGACATGTTCTGACATTTTTATGCAGTTTGACCCGCATTAAATCATTTTCATAACAGTCCTGTAAGCATCAAGCCCATCCGCATGGTTAAGTTTGGTATAAACCGCATGACCTATGTTATTAGAGAAGTCCAAATTATGTCTGTTGATCAGGCCGTGAAATGTTTTTTTAGCTTCCACCACATTGAACATTTTACGGCTGGAGCCAGTCATTGAGATCCAGTTCGGTCACCTTGCTGAAGGACTGACGGGTCTGCTTCTCCTCCGTCATGCTCTTTGTCATCCACTGCTGGTTGCCACTTAGCTGGTCGTCTCCTTTGATCTCCAGGAACTTCACCTCCTCTTTGCCTCTGTTCCGTTTCCCTTGCAGCCGCATGAACTACAGCACAGGATGAAATAGCTCATGTCAGTAAAACAACGTGCTAAACCTGGCTTGATGCAGCTGCAAAATTACCAAAGAATGAACCTACTTATAAAGCATGGAGAGATATATAGCAAAACAATACAGATGGAAGAAGCAGCAATGGTCTTACCGCTTCATCGTCAAACATGGCAGAGTTGCCAGGCTCTTCAGCCTCTGCCGATCCGGTTTCAGGATCTTGGTAGTATGTCTCATCATAGTATCCCTGTCAGAGGAGAAAATGTTTGGGATGTCAATTAAACTCTGGTTTATATCGCTTTAATGTCTATAGTTGATGACAGAACTGGTCTCATTTCTTGGGGGGGCTCTTGCCATCCCTCAACCAGAATCTAAAGCCATTTGGCTGATATGTACATGCAGTATAAGGTACTTTATGAGCCATGATTACCTCAGGGAGAGCTTCTGGGCCTGCTATGGGCTGTTGATACTGAGGATATTGACCTCCCCATGGACCAGCTCCCTCATGGTTCCCCCCAAAGTCGAGAGGGGCATCTGACTGACCCGGCTCATTGGCAACTGCAGGTGCAACTGCAGGTGCAACTGCAGGTGCAAGTGCAGGTGCAACTGCAAGTGCAACTGCAAGTGCAGGTGCAGCTCCAGGTGCAAGTGCAGGTGCAGGTGCAAGAGGTTCCGCAGGGCCTCCTGGCTCAGGGTCTAAGCTCGGGACGACTGCAGGAAGAGGCTCGGAGCTCTCGCCAAGAGAAAAGTAGTTCTGCGGGGTTATGTCCTCCTCGCAATCCTGAACATCGGTGGCTACTTGTCGAGCCAGCTGCAGGGTGGCTGACTTCGCCGCGGCTTTGATAGCCGAGGGAGATGCACTAGAACCAAGCAGACCCTGAGCAGGCTTTCCAGGCTTGGGTCCTTTTGGTTCCTGGCGCTTGCTGAGTGTGTGAGGAATCAGGAGCCTGTCCATCCCCTTCACTGTCAGGTTTCTGGGTTGTGGTAGAAGGGAGGAAAGGCCTGAACCCTGGAAGAGGCAAGAAATATGGATGGAACAGGGCAAGAGGAGAGCCAGCTACATGCTTGTAGTATGATATTGTTTGTAAACTATGCAAAGGCATTAAATATTATATGTATGTCAGTTTGTTTAGGTCACAGATGAGCTTTATATCATGTGCACAATCCCATATTGTAATAAGGAGAAGGTCACATATTACATCTGAATTATTCCTGCATTATCTGTGATATAGAGATGAGGTAGCATTTTTTTCCTGACATCTGTTGGGTCTCTAAGCTGAGCTGTTTCAATTGTAAGTCATTTAAAAACGGGCTTGAGTGTTACTTGAACCATTATCAATCAAACTAACTGCGTTAGGAACAATTCAGGTGACTGAGAATGTAACCGCAGACGGTGGGACACTTACCTGAGGTTGTAGTTTCTTCTTCGCTGGTGCATCGTCATCGTCAGAGTCGGACTGTAGACAAAACAAATACATAGATTATGAGTTACAGCCTGGCTGCATATGCCACAGGAGCGACAGCATATCAAAGCAAACGGTTTGATACGACGCAGTGCTCACATCCCGTCTCTGGATCTGCGGTACAGTGATCTTGACGGGCTCCGATCGCTTCCTCGGCTTAGGCAGACTAGAAAATAAGCCTCCTTTGGATGACTGTGGCTCTAACGTTGGGTCGTTGTTTGACGTGCTGTCCACCGGTGAACGGCTAGCTTTCGTCTCCTTTCTTGGTCCACCGCTTCCTCCTGTCGATCCTGGCTTTTTAGGAGCAGGCAGGCGTGAGAAGAGCCCTCCTGCGCTGACTTTGCCCTCCGGTGCGGCAGAAGTTGATGTTTCTTCTGAGTCACTATCATCACTGCTGCCATAGGCGACTAAAGACATTTTTGCTGACAGTATTAAATAATATTATTCTGCAGGAACTCTTGGTCATGGATAACCACTTCCCCTGGGGTTGTTCTCTCAAGAAGCTGCTCACACTTTCCGACGAACTATCTTATATTAAAAGGTACGATAATCTTCGATAAATATAACTACAAAGATAATGGAATAAGTCTCGATGGAGCGGTAGTATGAAGAAAACACAGCAGGTTGAAATAGAGCCGAGCAGTGAGCTCATTAAATGATGTCTGTCCCAACTTAACAACGCAAGCTAAAGTAAGCTAACGTTAGCTAACGTTAGCTAGGCCGCAGCAGCAAACGATGTTAGCTAACCGGCCCTTTCGTGCTCGGTCAAACTAAATTCTTCTCAGATCTCTTACTGTACATACTATGACATCGGTTGAAGCAGTAGCTGTGATTTACACCACAAAAGCGGAGCTTATTTTAGTCCTTAGACTCCATCAAAACATTCGCCTCCATCGTTCATGATTGAAGAAACGGCAACTACGCAGCTTTCTGCGCAGCTTTCGTTCTTCTTCTTCTTCTGTTTTAATCAGTTGGTAAACAAATCCACGATATTAACGCCCCCGACGGACCGAGTGTGTATAAACATCAATTTAAAGCAACAGTTTAATGGATTCAATAAAACATGACATATCCAAGTAATTAAATAACTTATATTTGGTTCTGGTCAAAAAATTCTCAGGGGGGCGAGGGGTGTGTTAGGAAAACGTTTGCCCTCAATAGTTTCAAAAACATGTAACAAAAACAGCAACAACCCTGGTCCGCATGTCTTGTTGGCTTGCATTATAAAATCCAAAACAGGCTCATCTCTCCTTATTGTCTTCAGTGTTCAAAAAAACCAAATCAAGCTCGGTACAGAAATGGTTTTGTTTAGTGTGGAAGAACTCGACGGGCCTCACAGAGCCCTGGTGTCCACCCATCACACACCTTTTTGGATTAATTGGGCCAGAGACTGTGAGCCAGACTATATGTGGCAATGTCCCACAAAATCAGAGAAGTGAAGGTTGTTAAAGCAGAGGTGTCCAACTATCATATTTTGGTCTAATGTTTTGGTTACCACATACTTTTGTCTAATTTGAAATGGCCAAAAATTTGAATTTAAGCTGTTTTGTGACAGAGGGCTTTTGCATGATGGATGATGCATGGTAATGACAACCTTACTTGATGTTGTAATTATCTGTATGTGTTGTTAATTGGGAGACAGGCTCAGCAACTGTCTTATTATTGAAAATTTGCTAAAAATTATGCACCACTAAAGCACATTTTTAACTGACATGACAACCTGAGACATGAAGGCCCTCTCTTAATTGACAGCGAAGAGGGTTTTTGTTTCCAAATTATAATGCAATACCTCGTTCAATTGTGTGCTTATGTTGCACATTTATAAATGTAGGCTAAGTGTTTAATTACCACACAGCACATCTACGCCTGAGCTGTATTCCAGCATAGAATAACTGTACACAATCCACAGAGATTGCACACATTGGGCCTCCATGCAAATTAATCCAGCCATGTAAATTAATTTGGTTCGTTTATTTGTATTTGATTGAAGTGAAAACCTTAAAATAATAATATACTTTTACGTGAATTTCTATCTCAGTCAAACAATCGTCCATCACATTTCCAGGTGAATATGTATTTTTTCATTGATTGCTTTTCCAAAATGAGAAATATACCTTAAATGTCCACTAGGGGCACTACTGTGCAGATTGGGGGGCGCGTCTGCGGGCGGGTTTCAATTTCAAACCCAAACAGTCCAAGGGACGGAGCCAGTGGATTGTAGGATAACGTTCAACCCAAATAGTTACCGCGTGTTTCCGTAGTGTAACGTTATCCAAACACAAACCAGACCGGTATTGTTATCACCGGGCCGTGATTACAGTCCACAGAATCCGCGAAAAAAAAGTCGGCCGCCTCGTCTTCGCTCCAGTTTTCCGCGCCTAGTTAATTTATTTGGATGACAAACCGACGCTTGGCTTGTTTGCAGCAGGTGTTGACCAACCCGGGACACTGTACCACAATACAACTACTAACCTGCGTTACTGTGTTTTAACTCGTATAAGGTTATCTGACATAGCAAGTCATTTCTGCAAGAAACATGCCGAGGTCCAACAGGCAACGAGAATACAAACCTGGAGATCTTGTATTTGCTAAAATGAAGGGGTATCCACAGTGGCCTGCGAGGGTAAGCACCCAACGTTTACTGTCTTGTTTCCAGCTTAAGGTTTGGTATTAATGTCGGTCCTTCTGGCCGCCTGTTCTTATCACTTGTTTACCTGCAAGGCCTATCAGTAGTTAGCTACCATGAGTTAGCCTAGCTCGGTCGCGCAAGCTAACGTTGCCCAGCATCAACACACAGCTATCCGTTAGCCAAACCGTAGACAGTTGCACATTTGTGTTGAGTGAGTCATCAGCCAGACACCTCGTTACCCTGCTCGGCTCACTAAATATGAATGTTGTTGCTAGCTGCTCTCTGCCACCAACGCTGCTTTTCATGTGCCGCTGTCGTCTCCCAGGGGCCCTGTTGGGCTAACGTTAACTAACGGCTCTCCGTAATGGAGAGAGCAGCTGGGCAACGTTAACAGAAAGGTCGGCTACAGTTTAACAGTCCTGACAGACACAAAGTTAACGTCTGTAGTAGCAAACGTTATCTTAAAGCAGTGCTGTATTGGGACACAAATACGAATCTACGGTGTAACTTAGCTTAAGTTACATTGTAGCTAAATAAGTTGTTTTCCTTAATAGCTGTTGCTTTACAGACGACACATGGCTACTTGTGTAACCATATGCTTTGATGCTTTGAGAACATGCCTGCCTGCCCACAGTTATTGCGACAAATACGTTAACAGTGTGTCTGCTTGTAAGTTAGGCTTTTAACATTTGTGTCATGCTCATAAAGAACTGTGGTATAAGACCACAATGTAATGTCTACCAGGTCCTTAAACACGCAGCAGCACAACATTTCAGTCAATGTTAGTTATTATTCAGCATGGAAGAAAATGTGTGACTTTTAAGTTCTCAGATGTTTATAAATACAGTTATGTATATAACGTAACTAAATAACAAAAATAATATTTAGAGTGCCACTTAATACAAGTGAATAGTTGAGTTCGTTTCAGTATTGATATGTGCCTCTTCCCTCCTTTTCCTCTTATCAGCCTTGCCTCTTGTCAGCAGGCCACAGGTCCTGCCCCACCTATCCACATTCAGTGGCCGTATCTGGGATTGCCAAAAGGCCTGACTGGCACTTTGCAAACGGACACCATGTCTTTCTGTGTTTTGCCGTGCTCTTTAAAAACACAAATAAGTAGTGGCAGAGTGGATGAGCCAAACAGTGCAATGACCCTGTTATCAATTGGCTCATAAGAGTTGAATTAGAGAGGAGTTTTACAGTAACTGGTAAGACTTGATGGAGCATTTACCAATACTACCCCAGCTGTCAGACATGTTAATTTATTTCTAGTGATAGAAAAAGGTCAATATTCAAATAGTTTATTTATGGAAAGAAAATACCAAATATTTTCTGGTTCAAGCTTATCATATATAAGGATTTTCTGCTCTTTCTTTTTATCAGTGTAAATTATGTACTTCTTGTATTTCAAATGTAGTTTTTAAACTTGTAAAATTATTCAGAATACTAATGACCGTAATGGGTTTGACATTGATGAAGTGGTCCTGTGTTTGTCACGTCGACATTTAAATCTACTTTTGTCTTTGAGTTTTTCTTGATTATCATTTTCCCGAATAGTTGCATTGATTTTTATTTTTTTATTTTTTATCAGCCTCTTTTCTCAATAAGCTGTGTTCTTAATTCACAGATTGACGAGTTACCTGAAGGAGCCGTGAAGTCCCCCTCCAACAAGTACCAGGTGTTCTTTTTTGGGACACACGAGACGTGAGTAATGTGTTAAAGCTGTCCGTCTTATTCCTAGTGGAGTCTAAATGATGGCAGAGAGATTAATAATGGAAGAAAATGAAAACAAACATCCCTCAAGAACTTATTTCTTCTTGAACTAGTCTATTATCTGTGTTTCTGTTTAGTAGCATTACATTAATCATGAAATGCACTTTTTTTTAAATGTATAACAGTATCAGTCAGGTGTCAAAATACATTTACAGATTCATTTCTGTTGATTAAGTAATAATTGGCTCATCATTTATCAGTATAGGAATTTAGTAGAATGTGTTGTCATTTATCCAAATGTTAAAAAAGCCGCAGCTACTTGTACGACATAACACCATCTCTGCTGATTACACATTTGGAATTAATGTGCTTCAGTGGATGGGTGTGCACATTTAGAAAACTAGTAACTTTTCACCTCCACAGGGCGTTCCTAGGGGCCAAGGATTTGTGCCCATACGATGAAAATAAGGAGAAATTTGGAAAAGCAAACAAGAGGAAAGGCTTCGCTGAGGGACTCTGGGAGATTGAGAAGAACCCCACCGTCACACACGAAGGCTACGAGGTGTGTGTGTATTTCTAGCATAGAGGCCAAGTGTGTTTTATTCTACTGTGAGTAATGTACGTTGTGTTTGTGCCCCATGTAATATCAAATTTTGGTAATTTTGTTTGCTGAAGGAGGCAAAGGAAACAGTGTGAATTACAAAGTAACAATTAACTGTAATTGAAGAAAGCCAAAGGTGGCAATAGATCATATTTTGTCTCACTCTGTGGCGTAATGTACCTCACTGCCCCTTCACACACTCACTGGCCCATGAGGGGGAAACTATTAAGGATCAAAACAAGGAAACCTGTCGGATATTCGCTGTTGCCTTGTTTGGAAAGAGATGAGCTCAAGGTGCAAGCCCAGAGATGCAAACAAGACAATAAATATTGAGATGCTTGTCTACAGAGCAACCCAACCAATCATGCATTGAGTGTCTTGTTTGGCCAGCAAGCTCAAAACTTGTAGTCGACGCAACACGTTTCCACAGCAATCCTCGTGTCTGTAAGAACCTGGTGAAATCATTTTCAGCACAAATTACATTACACGCCTTACCCCCGATTGAAGAACGTAAAAGAACAGCACTGTTTACTAATTCAAGACAACATTAAGACTTTGGTGTATGCTCTTGTGGGTCTAACTCCAGACTTTGACTGTTTCCTTTTAATTCACTCCTTTTAAATCTCGGCCTGTAGTCATCGAAGAAGGACAACGTGTCAGAAGTAGCAGGGGATACAGGAAGTCTGGAGAAAGCAGATGCCGAGGGCAGCAGTGATGAGGATGAAGGGGCCCTCGTCATCGACGAGAAGAACGAGAGGGGAGGAGCTAAACGAAAAGCGGAGGAGTCCACAGCGGTGAGCTTTGACTCCGTCAATTGTACACAGTGTAAGTAGAGAGCTTTATATTCGGTTCATAGTTGAGCTTTCTGTTTCTCTGACAAACCTTTCGTCAGGCATCACCCAAGCGGCCGAAGGATACAGAGGCAGAAGATGATCCTAAAGTAGACCGCAACAAGTCCAACGCTGAGGCCAAGCTCAACGATGTGGCTGAACCCAAGGCAACTGCTCCCTCCTCACAGAGCGAGTCCAAAGCAGAGGCCCAGGAAAAGGCTCCAGCAGGAGGCCAGCTAACAGCAGATAAGGTGAGACACGGGCACCGTCGGGACCTAATGCGGGCTTGAAAGACCATTCTGGTGTTTATGCAGGTTTTGGGCCATGCTATGATATGTAAATATTCTACAGTATCTAAGTATAGATACCTAAAGACCATGCAAAATGTGATCAAAATTGTATGTTTATGTTCCATGTCAGAGACACTACATGTATTAATTGCTCTCCACTGTTCTCCCTGCAGCCTGTGACAGACAGCGCTTAACGTCAACTCTCAGAAGAAAACCAAGAACCTTTGACGCTTTTCTCTGGAATTTAAGCACCGACATGTTTACCGGCTGGATGCCAGATTTCAGCTGTTTAATTAATAGAGTTTTAAAAACCTAGGTGTTTGTATTGAGAGACAAACGTATCCTCATTTGCCATTTTTGGGATATCATATATCCCAGAAACCAAAAGTTTGCTAATCTGATTTCAAACAATTGAACTGAGCCCTTTAAGGCTCATTTATAAATGGGATTTTGGTGTGTATATATTTTTTATTTCTAAGTGCAATTACATAATTACAAAGACTGAATGCTAGGTGTCAAAAACATTTTTCAGTTTCGAGGGAATAAACACTGAAATATATAGAAAATAAAAAAGGAGAACATTTAAACCATAAAAAAAGATAAATACTCCCATCTGGTGGTTTTAAAACGTAGATATTGTACAGGAATAAGAACAAATTTTCACCCATGCTCTCAGCTTTAGTTCATCCAATAAATGTATTACTTCCATTTGTTTCACCTAGCTTATCGGCTTCATCTATTCAGTCATTGGATACGTGATGAGTTGCACTTTCAGAATTAGTTTTTTTCCCCTTGCCATTGTCTAGTTCACTGTATGATGTTTTTATGCAATGCAGGTTTTGTTGCTTTGGTGTAGTGAATGCTTAATTTGCAGGTCACCAAATTCACGTCATTCATTTCACCAGGTTAAATATTTAAAGCCCGTTCTGAGAAGAACTATTGTAGGATTAAAACACTTTTAAACCCTTCTGTAACTTTCTTCAGCTGCTGATTGTTGAAAGCAGAAAGACATTCCTGAATGTTGTTGTGTCGCGGCTCGGTCTCGAGGTGGAGCTGTGGCGTTTGTCGGGGGTGAAAGTTATTTGTTGACACCTTTTTCTGGAGGAATTATCTGGCAAACTTTCAAATCCATCAACTCAGATCTCAATTTCAAGTTATTACAAGTTCTTTCAAGCTCACATCGCATTCAGTAATTGGTTGTACCAAATATGTTTCCTTTTCAAATGTATTGCTGACATCGTCGATGCCAACGTATATTATCTGTAGAAATTGATTTTTTTTTTTTTTTTTTTTTTTTTTTGGAAGAAATTAAAATGAGGAGACTCTACATAGAGAACCATCTGTAAAACCTTTGTTTTCTGAACTTTTGGTTTCCATCTTAACTGGAATATGAGTCTGTTTTACTTCACTGGTCTTATTATTTTGGCTGTGAAACAAAGTTGTGATGTTCTAATGATGTGTTTTATTTCAACATGTTTAGACAACATGTTCAAAATGTGGTGTTAGTTATTTTCCACTCTTGGTAATTTTTAAAGGTTCAAGTGGTTTTTGTGATGCTCCGCCTGCTCACCATGTTACTTGGATGTCATTGTCATCGCTTTAGTTTTTTGTCCTGTATTTGGCAACATGAGCCCACAGGTGACCAGATTATAAATTTAAGGGAAAATCTCAACCTTTACCTCACCTCAACCCAGTGCAAATCACCCTGGCTGCTGTGCCTAAAATGGCTTGTACCCACCTAAAAAAAATCCCACTGATTTCTATAACATGGTCAAAGTTGCCCACTCATGTCTGGAGTTAATTCCAGGGGTATGATTTGGCATCAAGGTGTAATTCTTGGTTAAGCTTAATCATTTATTTCCAGAAGCTGTCATTCATCTTAATCTGCTGCTTAGTTTACTGTTGTAGTTGCTAGTCCATTTAATAAACATATTGATTACAACAAAATGGTTTTGTCATGTTTATATGCAGTAAATCCTTCTTGATAATTGTTGATTATCCCCTTCCTCTTTCTGGAAATCATCTACCACAATCTTAGTCATTGAGTTCTTAAATAACAGGATTGTCTGCAATTACTTTTTTAAAATTTAAAACACCCCCTAAACCAGGTATTGTGTTTAACCTCTTGTTTCAAGCAGCGGATGTCTACTGTAACTTTTCAAACAAACCAAGACTAATTACTCATTTCACACCTCATTTTTCACTAAGTTATAAAGTTATAAATGTCTGAAACTAATGATTGCACCTTTTTGTGTGTGTGTGTTTTTGCGCACTTGTCATAAATAATTTGCTCTCAAGAGAGCCTTGCAGCACAGTTCGGGGCTTTGGGCTGTAATCGCTGAACTAGTTTTGGTGGTGATGTAACAAGTCCTGACTGTCATATATATATACTCTTTACCAAACCTGTTTGGGTGGAGACATAATGCTTTAAGTCCACTTTTATTTGTCCTTAAAATGTCCAAGAGTTCTCCGGTAGATTCACTTTTAGATGATGTAGCCTCTTGCCTTGTAGTATATGAGTGCTATAAATATCTCTCCGCTTCATCACAGTAACACTACAGTATTTCTTGTAATAACTCACTTTAGACATTTTAAATCAAAACAGGCTATTGCAAATGAGTGTGCCGTATTTTATTGATCGTAATATATTTCCATTGTATTTATCACAACAGAAACACTAAAGGTAAAGGAAGAGAGAATAATAGATAACGATTCATTATAACATTTGCTTGAATAGATAATTTTAGTTTTTATGCAATTTTGTATCAAAGATATTAACAATGGGTACTCTTGTATACCCCAAAAATTACATTTGCTATAAAATGAATCTGCTTTTACATTCAAAATAAACTGACATCTTAAACATTGTGGTCGTAATGTTGCAGATGACACATCATAGTTGAAATTTGAAAGAAAATGATCACAAACCGTAATACATATTCATTAACACACATATTGTCAATTCATCACCGATTATACAGACAGAGATGAGACAAATTGCAATTCATGAAGAAGTAAGTAATTGAAATGATGTGGAGGGAGAATAACTTTAAATGTTTTATTTTATTTATTGAATATTCTGACCGTTACATTAAATCCTACATCAATACCAGCCAAAACGATGATTGTAATTTTGTCATTTATATTCTGACTTTTTTCAAGGCATCAAACTTAAGATATTCTGAGGAATGAACAGGACAGTGTTTTGTTTTTAAAGGTAATCATTTAGTAATCAGTTTGGCTTAGTACTATGTACTTAGTACTATGAAACTCTTGTGAAACCTGAGCCAAAACAATTGTGAAATACTGCAATATCTTCAACTAACTCCAATTCCAGAACAATTGTCGTCTTGAAAAGATCTTACAGTATTGTACAATTTATTTCAAGCATCCATATTATTTAAATTTTGACCCAGAAAGAAAATCAAAAGTAATTTCTGCTGACCAACAGGAAATACATTATTGGCGCATGCGTACAGCCAGTTCCTACCCTCCTGTCCACTAGGGGGCGCTACCTGCTCACGGTAGTGTTGGTCAGTGCTGCTACATGTGACATTGACATCAACAGAGGGTAAGATCTCTCTGCATGTTATAATACTTTACTCTTTTTTTGTTCTAACAACGTTTTGACAAGATAGGTAGCAGTCTTATTTAAGATGTTAGTGTGTTTTAAAAGATAGTGTCCGCTGCAACACAACGTTAGTTCTAGCTTCCCCGAAAGCTAACGTTAGCATAGCTTGTGTGGAGAGTATTGATGTGAAGGGAGACTGGGCACCTTTTGAGCTCATGTGCGAACTTTGATTAATTTGGTCCCTGCAGCACAATGAGGCTGACCGCTCTCCTGTCGATGGCAGCCAGGGTGGTTGTGCCCAAAGATTACCGCTTCGGCACCAACAGACCGTGGACAGTGGCTGCTAAGAGGCTGAATCCTCCGGGGAAGAAGAGGCGGAAGGTGTTTGTGGAGCCGATAGCACCAGAGGACTGGTCTGTGCTCAGAGGGGACATGGTGAGGAGCTCAACTCAAGTCCCAAGTCTTCTTAAAGCAAATTGTCAGTTGCAAGTCCTTGGAAGTAATTATTCAAGGCATGTGAATTGGCCAGAGATTTTACCAGCTCAAAACTTAAGACTTTAATGTTTTTACATTTAAGTGTCAAGAGGATCAAGTTAAGTTAAGTGCAGATCAAAGTATTAAGCCGACTTTTGGGACTTCTACAGGTCTGGGAAATTTTGTAACTCCATACAACTCCAGAACCATTGAAACAGCGCTGGATACCAGTTGTGATGGATGAACAGTGTATAAACAATATGTACACCACCTTACCTTAGTGTTATTTCTTTAGAAAGCTACCAGCCACAACAATAAATTACATCTTTGACATACTCTTTGAAAGGAAATATTTTGTTCAGAAGACTGAGCACAAATTCTAATAAAAAGTAATGCCATCAACAATTCATGGAGATTACTCCAATAAAATAGAAGCTCTTTAACATGTTTGTCCAAACTTGGATTGACAGAAGTAACTGGTCAGACAATGTTTGTGCAACATGGACTTAAGTATCTGCTCTTCATTCGTTTCTCAGGTCGAGATTCTCACAGGGAAGGACAAAGGGAAGCAAGGAAAAGTGGTGCAAGTCTTCAGACACAGAAACTGGGTTATGCTGGAGGGCCTGAACACAGTAAGGAACTACTTAACTTCAGTATGCATTTAAATAATTTTGGATACAGAGGGGAGCTGTCAATCAACAGTAAAGTTTTCATGTTAGTTACTGTTGTATCAGTGTCATACACTGTGTATTTATAATTTAACTCCACCAGGTGGAGGCAGATGTCTAGCAGAATTTCAGGCTGACAAAGTGCGCCATGAGAAGCCATTTGGCCACCAGCGGTTTGGTTTTCAGAGTTGGAACTGTTGTTTTCTATCGCAGCATCACAGGTATATTGGAAAAACTGGGGATTACCGAGGGACGTACATTGCCAGCGAGGCTCCCCTCCTGCTCCGCGATATTGCACTCATTGACCCCTCGGACAGGTACAGTAAAGCTTGCTACACTGCAAGATTAAGATTGTGGCTATGCATGTGCACACCTACCTCAGGACCTGAACAAAAGCTGAGCCGCTGATCAGCATGCAAAAGGAGCTGTGATCCTTTTTCTAGATGGTCTTCAATCTGTCGATCTTCAAGCTGCTTTCAGGATATAAAAAAATAGTCCAGCGTTATTTACTGTAGATAAATATAAATGATCTCTGGTTTCACAACCGATTCATCATGACATGCTGATATTGATCTTCCAGGAAGCCCACTGATGTGCAGTGGAAATTCACAGAGGAGGGGGACAGAGTCCGAGTGTCTCTCAGGACGGGTCGAATCATCCCGAAACCTGTTGTGGAGCGACGAGATGGCATCGTGCCACAGCAGTGGAAAGGTGAGAGAGTGTGTGTGTGTGTGTGTGTGTGTGTGTGTGTGTGTATTAGAGGGGGATTCTTTTCAGTAAGAAGTTTATTCCATCTGTAGCTAAAAGTCAGCACATAAAACTGTTTCCACCATCTTCAGACTTCTAAAAATAGGTGTCTGAGTGACTGAGTATAGTTGGACTGCTTTATAGTGGAAGAACCGCATTTCATTCTAAAGTGAAAGACACATGGAAAGTAAACCTTTAGTGATGCCGAACAACCTCCCAACTTAATTGTATTCCCTAAATTTCACAGTATTTTTTTAAATGAGCTAGTTTGCACGATGTGCCGTCAAACCAAACATCTGAATGACTCTAAGGCAGAGTGAACAGCTGCCTTCTGAAATTTGTACCTTTTTTATTCCTATGCTTCTCAAGTTGTATGTATTTTTACATGCGCCTCTCTTTCTGCTGTTACAGATGGTCCCAAAGACACCAGTCCAGAAGACACTCTAGAAAAGACCTATGTACCATCTCTAAAAACCCTGGAGGAGGAAGTGATGGAGAAGCTGGGCATCCAGGAGAACAGAAGGCCCAGACGGTCCTACTGGTACTGACCAGAGACACCAGAGACACTCGGGGCCCCATTGTCCTATCCGGTGTTCACAAGGACTCTGAAGTCGGCCATGTTTTGATTGGAGTCGAGCAGAATGAAATGTTAAAAAGAGACTATGATGATGACGACATGAGTAAGGCACATGGATGGTAAAATACTGACGCAACATCCATATTATTAAGGAAGTGACAGCTTTGTAAACATATGAGGAGTTTAAACAGACCTGCCGTTTTAATGTTTCCTGATTAGTTTCAATTGTTCTCTATTAACAGCGGTATTAGAGTTTGAATTAACTTGCTCTCGTTGTCGTTGTGAATAAATGTTGCACGTAAACTAATAGCTTTTATTCTGCTGTATACTGGAGGTTCACTCCACGTTTCAGGGGAGGAACCTCATATTCTCAAACAACAATGGTATTAAATCACAAGGGTTCCAGACTTAAGGGTTCGGCTCTGATTTGTCAGCATCAACATGCGGTAATTTGGGAAGAGAAAATCCAATTTGGCAAATTTACATCAGAAATATTCACTGAGCAGGAATGAAACATTATTAATGAGATAAGATACTTCTGAAAGCTGTCGAGTAAGCTTGTATTCGAGCCATCATCGGTAGAACAGCAGTGACCACAGAAAACAATAGCTTCTGCACGACAGAGTACACACTGTACTGTCTAAAAGATTGGAAAGTTAACCGAATCTTTGGTATTGGCAGGGTTAATAATGGTAATGGTTTGCAGCCTGTTTGGATCATTCAAAAGGCTGAAAATAGTCATTATTTTACAGAAGCCCAGACAAGCTGCTCTCCAAAACTCAAAGCCTTTAGACAAATGAGTCTCTCTTTCCAACGTGTCTGGGAAACTTTGTGCAGAAGGAAATGACTTGGGAGGAGACGACAGACTTGGTAGCTTCAACAAAGTTCTCACTCACCTCATTTGACTTTTTATACACTGGCGCTGCTGCATGGTATTCCTCTGACGTGTTAAAGTTTTTGCATCAGTATGATCTCACTGAGGAAGTCATTTGGTCATGAAGTTATTCTGTATGATATACATGAACTAAAAAACGATCAAAGGTCAAAGCAGGCTCACTGTACATTTAGTACAATTTCAGTCAAAAAACGTTTTTTTTTTAATATAAAATCTTAACTTTACATTACCCTCTTTTGAGATCAGTTGTTCTTCGTCTCTTAGAATTACAGGCACATCTTTCATAGTTTGGTGCCTATTACTGACCCACAGAGCCAGACGTTTTACAGACTGAGCTTTAATTTAAGAATATTCAAAGAAGCACCAATATTTTAAAAGACATGCTTTTGGAAATATGTTAAGCGGATCTGTAGTGACACAAACCGATTAGAAATGTATTCGATTTAAGTGATCAAATGAATACAAGAAATACATCCTGCAAGTGTGGAGAAGGTTTTGAAACATTTCATATAGGGAGATAAAATGTACAGAAAATATAAGCGAACAGTTAAAAGAATGTCAAATAATCAAACATTTTACAGTTTCTTTTTTTGTTGTCAAAAACTTAGATTTGACTCATGACCTCAGTATTTTTAATAATCCTGGTTATAGGCTTTTAAAAGTGTGTTCAAATGAACTTAAATAGCCCTTTGTAGCTATAAATATCCAGTTCTATCTATCGAAGAGAAGCCCAGTCTTCTCTAAACTCCCCTCAGCTGCACATTTATCTGGGATTTATGAGGGAGGTGGCGAAAAATGTTTCCCCTTGCCGGTTAACCACGAGTACTGATTCACCCAAAGACCAGGCCTGTCAGATCTCCAGCTGTAGAAGCAAGTAACGTTGTTGCCAGGCAAAAAAAAAAACGATGTGTCACAAGTAATAGAACTGCGTCAAAGTATAACAGTGGCTCCCCCATACCCTACTTTCTGGTCAGCCCAGTATCATCATGCAGAAAGCATGGCAAGTCGTTGGTTTGGCCGGTGAGTGGATGAGGGCTGCAGTTTTCCCAGACTGGTCCGTCCTGAACCAGTTTACCTCTGCCACATTGCGTCCAAGAGGGAATAAAAGCAGCCAGTCAGCGGAAAACAGGGGTTTGAGGTTTTGCTTTTATGGGAGGAAAATTATTCAAAGACTGGTCGTCTTTCCTGTCATTGCATGAGTGTTGTAGGAATTTCAGTCTGAGATTACAGCAAGGGGAAGTGAAACGTTAATAAAGTTGGAAACTTTGTATTGCTTCATTTGTCTTAGTTTTTTACCATTTACACACACAAAGCGCAGATTTACGGCCGTCTTGACTTGTGCAGGGTGGAATGAGTTTTGAGAGTGCCCATCTTGTCATTTCTGCTTTGTGGTGAGTTGACAGCAATTCTGGTAACCCAGTTAAATGAAACCGTGGAAACATGACTCAAGCAGAATTAAGAATACATTAAAAATAAACTGCAGCTGTGCTCCGTATTGTAGCTGAGTCATTTTTGCTTCTCAGCCACGTGAACTAATGAATCCCACCTGGTGGTGTAGGCTGCACGTGTCGGAGTCACTGACAAAATGCTTTGGAAGTCAGATTACAGAACCTTCAGTTGTTTTCACACAAGACCTCTTAGTTACTTCTCTCTGTCCTCATATGATAAGTGGTTACAAGTTTGCTATTCAGATTTTGCACTTAAAACAAAAATGGTTTTAGAAATTCGCCCCTGCCTGATAAAAGGTATTAGATGTCCTCACAGTGCGACTCGCTCGAACATCTCCAGAACATCTGAAGACACTTTAAAACTAAATTTGAGTGTTGCTGTTGACTCACTTGATGATCTGAGCTCAGCTACAATATAATGACAGTGTCTAATTATAGGCTGGTTGTTTGAAGGCTGCTGGAAAATGTAACATTAGCTTGTATGCAGGTCTGAGACACGGCTTGCAAGCATGTCTACTGTAACTGTGTTTGGTCTAATTAAGTCGCTCTCACTGGATTCTTGTATATGACCTCAGTATGTTATGTTTAGGAACTGAAAAAGAAGGCAGAACACTGCTCTTACTTTTCCTCTCAGACTATGGGTTCCAATACCCATATTACCATACTATTTAGTAGGCTAGAAAAATATTTAGTATGTCCCAATACCAGGATGTTACTGCATTCGGTCGCACTTTGCAGTATGGAAGCAAGCATGCTTTTCTGGTCATTCTGACCCACAATCCTCTGAGAAGTGGATATTTCAGCAAGAGGGTAAAAAAAAGACAGCAAAACGCCATCGTGGCACAGCGTTAGCCATTGGAAATAATGGGTTCCAGAGTCACGTTGTGTCTAACATGCAATCTTTCTGTTACTGGCATTACACAGGTTGGACCCGCTGGCCACCAGCTCGCTGTGACCCCCGGCGCTGGAGTTTGCGCTGGCTGAAACACTGCAGCTTCAAAAACGATCTCATCACACATTTAGTAACTGTTCTGGAGCTTTCTGACTGATCACAAGATCTTCATCAGCAAGTTATTCTCTCGTTTGTCCCACTCTACAGTCAGGTCAAAGGTCAGACGCCAGGAAGAGTTGTGAAGAAAGCCTCCCCTGGATCGACTCATTGAAGTTCCTGTTCTAAGCATGTCCTTTGTTTTCATGATACCACCCTGCTGTTGAAGACAAATCACAGCAGAGAGGACGACGTCTTACTGTGAGCACAACTGCTGACTGGACTTGACTCAGTCTGGGTCACTGGGACAGTCGGTCATAGATGGACCATAAAGCCCGCCTCTGATCTCTGTCTGCTCTCTGCGCTTTTACATTTCCTTCCCAGACAGTCCTGCTGGTATCTGGGTGTCAGATTCCTCAGGTGTGAAGCACCAACCGCTGCTGCCGAGCCACAGGACGACCTTTACAAAGCACCATTCACCCTGTCAGAGGGCGTTGGTACACGCTTACCTTAACGTTATTCGTCCTCTGCATGTCTCTGTTATATAGAAACAGATGGCAAGATACCGTATGTCAGCCAAAGAGATCCCTGAACATAAACTGTATGTAAATCATAATGGGCTATGCATCTTCCACATTACTAACAGAGGTGAGACTCTGGTCGGTTCGGCACAGCTGTATCCCCACTGATGACAGCACCAGAGCTGGATTATTGACTGAGCAGGGTGTACACCTGCCCCGGAGCCCCAACTGACAGGTTAAAGGTGTCAATATGCTTCTAACAAAGCGCTTGTCTGAACAGCGTGATTACTGAAACAGTCGGCAGGATTTGAATTTCTCTCTCAAGGTCTTTTTTCATTATTTAAACTACTTCCGTCACATTGTTTGTACCAATGAGTGCAACACCGTGAATGTCCTCCAGGAGAGACAGAAGGTGTGCGACGTTAGCCCCATGTGAACTCTGTGAAACCAGGCTTTTCATCCTGCGATCAACGTTGACCAATTTTAACCACTCTTAGCTTTGTGTGTTAATTTCCAATGTCTTCAATATGTTTACTTGAAGATGACAGGATGTACGGAGAAAAGAAATTGGGTGGCGTGGAGACGTGGTCAAAGAGGCCCCCTAGGTTAAGCTGACCATGGATGGGACCGGGCATGCCTGCTTTATTGATCTTCGGCAGCATTTATATGAACACTGGGCTTGTTATATCATTCACCATTAGTCAACAACAACAACAACAACTAATATAATATTTGGTGCTGGTAAATAAAGACTATGTTTATTTCTGGACATACTGCATTGAGTTTATGGGTCTAAAATGAAATGCTGGTGTCAAACACACCCTGCTGATTGAAGTTGATAACTGACAGACTGCACAGGGACTGTTTCCTCTGCAGGGGGCTGCAAACTGCTGGTGATACATACAAAGTTCTTCGAGGTGATTTAAGAAGACCAATAGTCCACTTAACTGCTATAGGGGAGGTGATACTCTCCACTCCCTCACCCTCCTCCCCCAGAAGAGGTGACTGCAATACAGTACCTGCAGCAGCAGTAGAATCAGCAGCTCCGTGTTGCTGCTGCGACGACTCCAAATGACGCTCAATGCATTTGTCAAAGAATCAAATAAATAAATAACACAAAGGCCATCTCTCCTGACTTCATAGCCTATAACATCGGCTATTTTAGATGTCACCCCTCCCAATCCCCTTTGACAGGCATGCGCCATCTCCATCCCGATTGTTAGGTGAAAAAGTGGGCAGTTCAGGATTTCATATCTGGCTTCACTTTCTCCCAACTCCCTCCTCTTCTCCCCAAGCGTCGGACTCGTTCAGACAGCAGTCCCAACTCCCCTCGTACCTGCGCAGAGCATCCAGAGCCGCTTTCCTCCCAACAGGACAGTCGCACTGCAGCAGGCTGAGCGGAGCTGACAGAAAAGACTTTTAACAGCCGAGAAGTCAGCCCATACTGCATCCGCTGAAATGCTGCTGACAAGAAGCCGGTAGGTTTTGTGTGTGTGTGTGTGTGTGTGTTTGGTCTGCTCTCCTAATGATACGCAGTTGCTGCGGTCCAAGTTCTTTTGAGTTTAAAGTCGTTTTAAATTATGGTGTAATTTAAGAAAATGTCTCTCTTTACTAGTTAGCTGCTTTGCAGTAGTTGCTGTCCTCAGAGGAGGTCCTGAAATTACGAGCAGTGGTTCATTTTCTCCCCAGAAAATGTCAATTTCTGGAACTGACGCACTTAGTTAAGTACAACTTTCATCTAATTCGCTTTGCGGATTTTTTTTCTTTTTGGTTTTCTTGCACAAGATGAACCTCCCACTGTGTTTTACAAGAGCATGTACTGTTTGCCTCTTCCAGCTGCTCATCGTCAGTCCCCATGATTATGTGAGGCGTTGTGATGATTTCTTTCACACAGGTGAGCATGGACATGTCCGTGAAACTGGATGAAAAACTGACAGCATTAACTCACTGCCCTCTGCATTTATAGAAAGCAACACCACTGCAGCACTTGTTTCTTTTATTGCAATGCCATTTCCTCTGGCAGTTAAGCATGAATGCTGAGATGTTGCTTCTGTGCCCTGCAGGAGACACAAGAAGCCAGCTTTTTTGTCTTAAGGGTTCAGGTAGATTTCACTAATGGAGAGGTAGAGATATAGTAAAAGAGAGAAAGCTGACTTCAGGATTTTCTCTCCTTCACTTGATGGTCCAGTGGCTCTCATATGAGTCAGTGGAGCGCGTCAAACAAAAGCGCTGATATGGTTCTTTTCTAATTTCTGATCAAAATGTTAACAAACACAGCCCTTGACCACCTAATGAAATCTTTGGCTAGATTCTAAACCATTACAATTTTAATTTGCTGGTTGAGTGTTGATGATGCACAACATCATATAATAAAAGCAGATGCTCAGTAAAGTGTCACTTGATTAAACGTCACTTACCTTATCCCTCATATTAACACTGAATATCTGTAGAGAAGATTCACACTATTTTACAAATGCTCTGAAATTCAGTAAATAATATATAAATTGTCTGTGATGGTGTGGCATATGTTGCATAGCAGCCAGGACAAGGGAACCTACTGCTGGTAGCAGGTATGACGTTGAAGCTGGTGGCCAAACAGCTGCAGGGAGAATGAATGAAGTTGGAACAGTTCTTGGGCAGGATGACAATGAGTTCTAGTCGGAATGAATTCAAGTTTATACTTTTGAATCGTTGCCCACATCTTCAATATTTTCCAGTGACTACATTTTTCACAATAAATTATTAAAAAAAAATGTGAAAACAAAATGGCAATTCAGCCTGAGAATATGAGGTTGGGCAACACAGTACAATTGCTGTTCTGTGCAGAATAATACTGCACTTGTATTAAATAATTACAAGTCTGTGTTTCTAAAGTTTCTAAATATACATTTTGTGTTCTGTCTCCAAAGAAGATGGAGTTTAAAATTCCACAATCTAAACTGGAGTCAGGCCATTTGGTTCCTTATACATAGTTAGTTAATCATCCTAAATGCTGTAGTAGTCAACCAGCTAGTGAGTGTTACAGTAGCCACTGGCCACGTTTGGATTTGTTGGGACAATGAAGCGGATTTTGAATCATTGAACGCTGGTGTCGGAATAGTGGACTTCAAACTAAAGAGTTCTTGAATAAGCACTTTAGTAGTTAAAATATTGCCACCCATTCTACTCAATGTACGGTTTTGCATGGCTTATAATGAGCTTGCCAAGCATTGGCTGTGGTCAGACCACGGATTTGCTGAGTCAGGTCTGAGATGAGGTGTTTGTTTGATCCCTCGACTCGTTCCCAGGCACGTTGGGTGGTGAATCATCTACTGGGTGGCTTTTCCAAATTGGTCATCTTGTTGGGGGACAGACAGTGGGTTTATCGGAGATGTCTACGCGGTTCGGGACGTGGGAAGGTTCCCTTTGAGTGAGAGCAGCTCATCGGATGTGTGGAGGTGTTACGTTTGATGGTGCAGAGAGTTGGAGGAGTGGTGTTGAGTGAATAGACCCTGTTAGGGCAGTTTACTTTGCTGTGGAGAACTCAGTGTACATTACTGAGATGATGCACAACATCTGGGTTGTTTCTGAACTTCAGTTTTTATGTAAAGAAGATTCATGGGGGATTTGTTTCTGGTGCTAGGTTACTAGGCAAATTGTCATCAGCGTAGATGCTTTTGAAATATCTGGTCTATGGTGTGTCAGTCATACAGAGGAGGAGCATCTGATCCTTGTTCTGTCCTCTTTTAACACTTTTAATCTGTCCCAGTTGAATTCTTAACATCTGTTTGTCGACTAGAAATCAGACCTTTACCTACATAGACTTAGATAAGCAGGAATAAAATAAACCAAGCTCTATTATGCAAAATATTTGTCAAATTCTGAAAGACAAATGTTCTGTGCAGTCAGATTTTCAAAATTCAGAGTAGAATTAAAGAAAAAGACATGACACAGATGTTGGTGGCAAAGTCGCACAGAAATGATGCAAGTGACCCAAATGCTACATTAGCCTAGCCACTTCTGAAAAGCTTTGATTTTAGATCAGAAGTTTTCTACTTAGTAATAAAAGTGGATAAAGTAGAGAGTAAGGAGAGCCGACTGTCACATTTTAAATGTAAGAAAGAACATGTGCCAAAGTACTACCTAAACTGCCCATGAAATTAACTTTTAAGACCAAACTTATAAATCATGTCATAAATCAGAAAGTTGTATCTTTGTTTAAGTAAACTATGTTGCACTTAATTCCTATGTATCTTCAGTTTGATCTCCGTACCATGTAACCACAGCCTTCTTGATGTTTGTAGAAATAAAGCCGCAACACTCATGTGGCAGACAGAAACCTATACCAGAGTGGACTTCTACCTTTTAAAACCTAATTACTGTGCATTTTAGGAGATCCCTACTGTATTTTATCATACTCATCACTGCCAAATCCAGTCCCAGCTCAGCGCTCCAAAGAGCTCACTGTCTCTGTATGTTTGACCTGGCCAAACTGAGATCAGGAGTTATTATTCAGCTTGTTAGGGGAAAAAAAGTTTGCCTGAGATGACCTCGACGCAGTACTGCAGAGGCCACCCACGAGATGTAGTGAGCAAGCTTTAGTTGTCAGTGCAGCACTGACAGGGTAGGATATGGAGGCTAATGTGGTTTTGACCGATGTCAGTCTTCTTTTGCTTACTTGTATGTTTCTGCAGGAGGAGGAGACTGGATTAGTTCTTCTTGTGAATAATGCATTGACTGCAGTTTCTAGACTTGTAAATGCAGTGGGTGGCATTGATTTTTAGCTTGACTTGTCTTCATTGTTACTCTCATTACAAAGAGCAGAGCTACAGAGTGCCTGGTGACGAAAAGACTTTATGATCTAAAAAAAGTCTCAAAATAATCAGCAGCAGGATTTTCTCCTCTGTCATCAGTGTGAATGCACAAACACAGCTCATGCACAAGCCCACTCTCACAGCAGTGATACCATTTGAAACAGTGTGCAGTGTGTTAATGTGGCCTTTTGTACAAAGACTGCTTCAGAACGATTCTTAGTGGTTTGAAACTTCCTTTTCCATCCTTGAAAAGAAGCGAGAGAAAGGAGGGAGAAAAAGCAAGCAAGTGTGCCAGTGCCCGTCCTTTAATTTCCCTCCGAGGCCTTTTGTAAGGGAGTCGGCCTGAAGTGAAAGCATAGTGTGCAGCTGTCCTCCTGGCCCACTGCTCGCTTTTTGTGAGACGTTTTCTCGTCAAGAATACTAATAGTGATACCAGCCCTGTGGAGTCCACCCAGCTGGCTGAGGAAACAGACAACAATTATTCTGCCATCAAAGAAGGCCATTTAATCTGACACAAGTTAGCGAGCTGTGTTTGTGCCGATGTGTTTGATATACCGACGCAGAAAAGCTTATCAATGCTTGTTTAGCTTTTTGCTCACTTCTGTGGTTCTGACCTTAGTATTATTACTTTTTACTTTTCTTCTCCTTATGTATACTATGTGATCTCTCTCTCTCTCTCTCTCTCTCTCTCTCTCTCTCTCTCTCTCTCTCGTTAATGTTTCTCTGTTCAAAAAAAGAAATAAAATATAAATAAAAGCCACCCAAAAGTAACTACATTGAAGTACTTATTGCATGTTAATGCATAATGATACAATGATATAATGACATATCTCTGACAGTCACTCAATACATTTTGTTGTACTTTTTCTTTGTGTCATAAAATAGTGAAAACTACCTCTTACAATTTTGTTAAGCCCAAGTTGACATCTTCATAAGGCTTGTCTTGTCCATAAAATAGGCCAATATGCAAATATATTTAGTTTACAATCATAACAACCATGAAAACATCCCAATATTCACATTTGAAAAGCTGGAACCCTTGAATTTTGGGCATTTTTGCTTTTTTAATGACGAATGAACATTTGCAGCTTCAGGAGGTTGTGTGAGGGCACTGTGAGCGCTCTGCCAGGCCTGCTGGGTTAATAACAGGGCCAGACTGGTGACGGAGAGCTGGCAGGATGCCGCTGCGCTGAGACGCCATGTCATTAGCTCCCGGAGGTGATGACTAGCTTGTGGTCAGGAGCCTGTGCTCCCAGCTTCCCTTTATACTTCATAGTGGAGCTTTGAGATACGAGATATCATTGTATGTGTTAGTGTTTTACACTGGTTAATATCATTTTCTTCATCTGTACAAAATATACAAACTCAGTTGTCAGTTTCTAACCTGGCTAAAACTAATGCAGTCTAACAGTCCTTCAACAAATCCTACCATTATGAAGTTATGATATTCAGTTTTTGTTGAAAATGTTTGGGAGAAGTTCAACTTTATATTCATTTAGGATGCTTGAGTCTCTGTTGCATTTTATTGCATTACACTGAGAGGTGTTTTTGACATTATTTCATAAGATCTGTCAGTTTATTCTATTTTTAGGGTGCCTTTTTAGCATCAGGCCAGAGACAAACAGATGGAAATTAGACTTGTGGACTAATTTTGGCTTATTTATTCTTCTTTTTTATGTTGATCAATGAACATTGTCCCTGCCAACTATACTAATAAAATAGATAAAAATGTTCCACTCCATTCAAAGCAGCAAGAAAAGGTCAAATATTAAACACCTCTTAGTATAATTCAAATGCTGTTTTATATCTTTACAAAGTATGACCATTACAGGTATAATCTTTATTTTTATTTTCCACCACTATAATTCAGACTGTAATATCTCAACAACTATTGGATGGATTGCCATAATACAACATGTAGAGACCTTAATGTTCCTCTGAGTATGAGTATTTATCTTAAAGCACTACTGTGCCTACCTACAGTCTCACAGATCTGTTAGCATGACTGTAGCCTCTTAGTCTTGATTTAATTACATCTACTCCCAAAGGCAGATTTTATGGTGAACTTGTATATATCATTCTTCTCCTAAGATAACCTTCAGGTCTAAATCCCTCCGTTTTATGGCTTTTTTACACAAGTCCACATATATACATATGTATTTAGTCCACATATGTTATGTATTTGTAGTGGTACAATTCAACAGTAACTAAACAGTATCACAAAAGCATAATCATATCAAATGCAAATAATAAATGGCTCAAAGTCAGAGCATTACAGAGTAACCTTGAATCTGTCTCTTCACTCAGCTGCATATCAATACGTGTGTAAAGCTAAAACCACAGTACTGGCTGCTGCAGTGAAGGAAGCACAAAGGTGTGCAGTTTGTGACCTTTAATATTAAGATAAATCAGGTGGAGCTGAATCAACACAATACATGACTTCCAGTACCTGCAATCACTCTGCCTATTAAAGGTTAAACGTGTGAAATTGGAAACTGATAAGGAGAAATCATCTGTCATTGTTGTGTCCTTTCTTTCCCTGCGTTTTCAACAGGAACGTTTTATTGATCTTTATGTCTGTTAAATTTGATCTAATGATAATATCATCTTGTGTTTTCCTCTTTATCTCCATAGACATGTCCAAATACTTCCACTTCTCGTTGCAGTCTGCCGCCTCACTCTGGCCTTCCCCACACAAATATCATCAACATTTGGTGCGTCTCCATTTTCCCATTATTTCTAACTGTCAGTATTCATTCACATTCAGTTAAAAGCAAATAACACAAAGGTGCATTTAAAAGTAAGATCGCCATTCCCACATGCCACTCTGTTCTTCATGCTCTATCATTCCCCCCCCCCCCACCCTCCTGCAGATGATGTCCAGCAGCTCCAGGTGAACATCCCTCACTCAGGTCCTGTTTCCGCCTCACTGGGCAGCTCCATCTCCATCCCTTGCTTGGTGTCTCTGTCCTCTTCCTCCCCTGTTGCACCGCGGGTCAAGTGGACTGTGGTGTCCGGTGGTGTGGAGACGCAGATCTTGGTGGCGCGTGGTCAAAGAGTGAAGGTCAACGAGGCATACAGAGACCGCGCTGCCTGGCTCAACTACACTTCCTCCCCCGATGATCTGTCGCTGTGGTTGGGAGATTTACGCTCCAGTGACTCGGGCCACTATCGCTGTGAGGTGCAGCAAGGCCTGGAGGACGCCAGCGACCTCGTGCAACTCAAAGTGAAAGGTAACTAAATAAAACACGTGGATCATCGTGACTGAAGTTTGGAAAGATTCAGATGAATATAAAGGTGATATAGGATGTGATCATCATCAGGATATGATCTGCTTTGATTGTAATCTTCCTGTTACAAAACATTTGAGTCATTTTGTTACATTGATGGGCAAATCCTACATCATAAATTGACATTTACTGGTAATACACTGTTGGTAAACGAGCGTTTTGTATAATCTGACTTTAAATATGTGCTTATTTGTGTGTGTTTAGGTGTTGTATTCCACTACAGGGATGCTTTGGGTCGCTATGCGTTTTCCTTCCATCAGGCGCAGAGGGCTTGTGAAGCCATCGGGGCACAAATCACGACTCCTGACCAGCTGCTGGCGGCTTATTATGATGGCTACGAGCAGTGTGATGCAGGCTGGCTGGCAGACCAGTCTGTCAGGTATCTCATCAGATCTCAGCTCAAACCTATGCTTTACTGTAATGGCTGCACCTCCTTGTTTAATAAAAAACATTCTAAACCTTTCAGTCACAACTCCCCAAAATTCAACCTGAATTGTGTTTGGTATATATGTAAAGTATACAGGATCTCCTCTAGAATTTAAATTCAAGTTTGGTAAAGTTTTCATCAGAAATGCGGATTGTTTCCATTCGGACAGGTACCCAATCCAAGTGCCCCGTGAAGGTTGCTATGGAGACATGGATGGCCAACCAGGCGTGAGAAACTACGGGACGATGGATCCAGATGATCTGTTTGATGTTTACTGCTATGTGGAGGAAACTGATGGTATAAATAATGATACCTATTACTATGACTAAAGCCAGACTCATCTTTTAGGCCAATTCTGATTCTAGAATATATCAGGCATTATTTATGTTAACGAAGTGTGAGAATTGTAAACATTTAGAATATTTTGTGTTTGTAGGGGAGGTGTTTCATGACTCCATCCCACAGCAGCTGTCATTTGATGAGGCACAATCATACTGCAGAGCAGCAGGAGCAGAGTTGGCTACAACAGCTCAGCTGTACTTAGCATGGAGTGAAGGTCTGGATCGTTGCAGCCCTGGCTGGCTGTCTGATGGCAGTGCGCGCTACCCCATCATAGTCCCTAGAGAGCGCTGCGGAGGAACTCGGCCAGGCGTCAAAACCCTCTACCGCTTCAGCAACCAAACTGGCTTCCCACAGCCGTCCAGCCTTCATGACGTGTATTGTTTCAGACGTGAGTATTTAGTTTCTCATAAAGTTCTTGTACATAAAATAGAATTTAATTTACATGTCACAAATGCATTGGATATGCATACAAAAATGGACATTCAGGTACATGTAAATGTAAATGTATTTACAATGTATGTGTATGTAAATGTAACTGTAAGGAGTTGGACAAATTGTTTGAATCAAAGATTCAAGTATATTTCTTGAATCATATTTTGAATCCCTTATCTGTCCTCTACAGATAATAGAAATACTCCCACCGACTCTCCCATGGACAATGTGGCCACAGAGCCTGAGGACATTGGACAAGATGTCGTAATCCTTATGGAAACAGATCAAGAGCTGCAACTAAACCATCATGTAGAACAGGTGGAGCTCAAAGCTCAAAGCGTGCTCGAATCGTTTCCCTTTTTCTCTTCTAAGGAAAACCTGGTTGACATGCACCCAACAGTTGTATCAGACACAACAGCGCCCGATATAAAGACAACACCTATATTGGACCTCCTCCAGGGATTGAATGAAACTTCATCTCCTACAGAAATGAGCTCCCAGCATCCTACAGCACTGATGAACACCACTTTCAGCACCACAGAAACCTATGATTCACCACAAAACACGTCATTACTGCCCAGTGTTTACAATGAGACATATTCCCACCACAACTTGAACTTCACCTTTTACCAATCTGAGCCTGAAAACACCACAGGGTTTCCCGAATCATCATATGAACCTCACACACATAACCAGACAGTTCCAGATACACATCCTGAAGAGAATACATCTGCAAGGCTAAAGGATTTGCAAGAAATGCAAGAGACCATTTTGGATTTTGACAGATTCCAAGCCAATTACAGCGAGACAGACAGCAATCATACTCAAGAGGAGAGTCTCTGGGAGGTAACCTCTATGACCCTTGACCCCATGGTTCAGGTGAAGCTGGAGGAGGAAACAGTAGAAAATCCTGTGCAGGTGTTTCTCTCAACTCAGGCCTCAAAAGAAGAACTTACTACACAACCAGCACAAACTACAAAATCTACCATCATGGAGCTAACCTCATTGTGGGCCCATCTAGATGGTTCTGGAGATATTTCTCAAGGTATGTTGAGCATCATTTTTTGTTTCTAAGTCTTACAAAAGAACACTGATCAATATATTGGATGAATCGTTCAACATTTTGGGAAATAAACATATTCACACTCTTGAGAGTTAGATGAGAAGATTAATATCACTCTTGTGTCTGTACGGTAAATATGAAGCTACAAATCAACTGACAGTTATGCTAGCTTAGCATAAAGACAGGAAACAGCTAGCTGGCTCAGTCCGAAGATAATATTATCCAGCTACTAGAGCCTCTAAAACTCACGAAATAACATGTTATATCTTGTTTTTGATTCAGTCGAAAAATGATGTGTAAGAATGGCACGTTTCTGTGTTAAGGGGGTTTATGTGGCGGCCTATTTCTTGGCTGGAAGGAGTGACTTACGGGAGTTTCGTCACTGTGAGGGTGCCAGACAACCAGCAGAGACATCATATAGTTACAGCAGCTGGTTAAGAAGTAGTTCAGCATACAATCTCTTGTAACACCTCCCAATTCAACTTGATATTTTAACTCCGTTTTTTGTACGGATTACGCAACCTGGATATAACGTGTTTATTAGTGAGCTTTAGAGGTGCTGAAAGGGTTATTTTGACAGAGCCTAGCTAGCTGTTTCACCCTGTTTCTAGTCTTTCTGCTAAGTGGTTGCTGGCTGTAGCTTCATATATACAGATATGAGGGAGGTATCGGTTTTCTCATCGAACTCTTGGCAAGTTAGAAAATCAGGGTATTTCCCAAAATGAACAAACTTTTCCCTTAATATTTACAACACTAAAAATGTGTTGTACTCTTTTTTAGAGCGTGACCTTGACATGGAAGCAGTCAGCTTCATCTACACATCAGATTCTTCTACTTCCGGCTTCACCACTCATGCGTCACTTTCTACTTCGGCTAGCAGTGCTTCTACTGAGCCTCGGACAGCACTCCCTGATTTGACCCTTCCATCTGGGTCACGCCATTCCGACAAAGTGGGCTTGGATATCTTCTCCACAGCACCACAGTTGTGGGAGTCCTCCATTTCTAGACAGGAGGGAAGTACAAGCTTAGAAATTGAAGACACAGTCACTCTGGAAAGCGAAGAAAAACAGCTGCACCCGACAATGTCTGAAGACAACCTTGTTTCTGGATTAAGTTTAGCTACCACTGAGTCTCCAGAGGGGTCCACCTCCTCTCAGTTGCCTACTCATTCCTCAGCACGGTATCGAACATCAGGTTACAGAGTGTATTTGGATACTACGACCACTGGGTATGAAGAGGCAAGTGGAGATGAACTTGTTACAGTTACTGCAATCCTTGGAGAAGACATTAAACTTGATCCAACCAATGAAGAGGATGTTAAAGTTAGCCGAATCATTGAAGAGGAAGTTACAGTTACCTCAACCCTTGAAGAAGACATGACAGTTTTCCCAACTCTTGAAGGTCAAGTTTTCTTTTCACTTGAAGAAGAAGCAAACATTGCCTCAACTCTTGAGGAAGAAATGAATATTGCGCCAACCCTTGCCCTTGAAGAAGAGTCTAAAGTTGCTCCAACCCTTGAAAAAGAAGCTAACGTTTCCCCAGTCCTTATAAAAGAAGTTAATGTTGGCCAAACCCTTGAACAAAACAATAACGTTGTACCAACTATTGGAGAAGGAGCTAGTGTTGCCTCAATCCTTGAAGAAGAATATAGCATTGCCCCAAACCTTGAAGAAAAAGATAATGTTGCACCAACTCTTGGAGGAGAAGCTGGCATTGCCCCAACCCATGAAGAAGAAACTCATATTGCTTCAACCCTTGCCCTTGAAGGAGAAGCTAGCGTTGCCCCAAACCTTGTAGAAAAAGTTAATGTTGCCCAAACTCTTGGAGAAGAAGCTAGTGTTGCCCCAACCCTTGTAGAACATGTTAATGTTAACCAAACTCTTGGAGAAGAAGCTAGTGTTGCCCCAACCCTTGTGGAAAAAGTTAATGTTGCCCAAACTCTTGGAGAAGAAGTGAATGTTGCCCCAATCCTTCAAGAAGAAGCTAACGTTGCCCCAACCTTTGAGGAGGACTTTACCGTCTTTCCACTCGATTCTGTGAGTGATCTAGAGTACAGCGGAAAAAACTCCCCCATGACCTCCACAGCAGCTCTAGATTCCTCCTCGAGTACAAAGCCCACTGCTGCTACCACAAAGACCACCATCACGTCCACCAAACACTGGTCCAGACGCACTTGGACCCCTACCACCTCAGCACCAAATGTGTTCCACAAGACGGCTGAGCCCCGGAAGGTGTCAACCTTCATACCACCAGTGGATCAAGGTCTGGTGGATGTTGAGTTTAGTCTCACCCAGCCGCCCACCCTTCTTATCTTGCCCAATGAGAGGGCAGCTGTAGGCGGGACAGGGAAAGCTTCAGGTAATGTTAAAGCCACTCTCATCAGCCTAACCGCCCTCCTCTTGCTACTCGACGCAATGATGCACTAAAATCCCCGATCTGTCCTCAACCTGCCTTTACTCCATTTTCTGTAAAACACCTCCCCTCCTTTTTCAAATGACTTCCCACGTTTGTTTCACTTGTTGTCTCAGAAAGCCCACTCACCCTTCTGACTCCTCCCGCTTCCCCTTAAAATGCTCCTCACTTCTCTCCTTGTGACCCCCCACCTCCTCTTCGAGATACTCACACTGGGACAGCTCCCATTTGACTTTTGTCAACAGTCCACTCTTGTTGTGCATGATGTTTTCTTCCTCATCCAAAGACTGACTTCTGTGAAGTACTGTAATATACCGGTATGTTTATAAGTCTTTCAGTGCTTCTTCTACAGTGATTTTCTGCAAGAGGGATGGTTTTGGTGATAGCGTTAGTAAAGCTTTTCTCATTATCTTGATCAGTAGATTTTATTTGTAAATAATACATCTATGCACCAAGTGCAAATAATTACTTTCTTCTCGCTAACTTGCAGTCGTCTTTTGCAGTAATCTGGAAGTAACTTGATGAAGTGACTTTTCTCTGGAATGTAACAGCGATTATGTTGAACGCAACAGCATTGATAAGTGCAACAGCAATAACGTTTTATATTTAATTCATAACTGGACATCAAAGTGTTTAAAATCTTTTTCCTCCGATTTGTAGACTTGTACTGCTATTTTAAACAGCACAACGTTTTATTATGTTGATAAGCACAAATGTTCATTTGTTGTTGAGTGGTAGCATTTAGAAGTTTGTTTTAAATCTACTTTATGGGTCATTAATGTTTCTCAAGTCATGTTTTATTGTGTAATCATGATTTTCCAAGATTTGTACAGCATTGTGTATTTAGGTGTAAGAATGATAAAATCAACAAATTTTTGTCTCACCATCAGTTGATGAATCTGTTCTAAGTCTCAAAAGTTTTAGTCAACTGTAAGATGTTTTATTTGTTCCTACTACTAAAAATGTGTGTTGCATTGTGTGGAAGCCAATGTCTGCCAAGAAAACCTTAAAAGAACAAGTTAGGCATGATACAAATTTAAAGGTAAGTAAAAAAAGCTATCACTCACTCAGAATGTTGCCTTAGTATCTTATCATTTTGACTTATCGTGAGTATATTACATTTTATTTTGCAGTGTCATCTTTTTTGTTTTTTTTCCTGCAGAAATTGGCTTCCGTAGCATTTGCATACATCCAAGGAATTGCTTTTCAACACAGCTAGCAGTTACACGTCAAATTTTTTAATCAGACAACAAGACTAGGGATTTTATTTATATGTTACATCTCATTATAGGAAAACGCATGTGCTCATTAAAGTGCATACAGCAACAGAACAGAACTTAAAATGATGCACAAACAAACCAGAGTGGCACTGCATGAGGCTCGCTCCATCGTTACAGATGCGTTTAGTGTTCTGCATCACAAAACAGAGTTTCTCTTTACCAGCAATTCACTGAGCACATTTGCATTGACATTTGGGACATGGTATCTAGAGGTAT
This sequence comes from Anarrhichthys ocellatus, assembly GCF_004355925.1. Lineage (NCBI taxonomy): Eukaryota > Metazoa > Chordata > Actinopteri > Perciformes > Anarhichadidae > Anarrhichthys > Anarrhichthys ocellatus. The sequence continues at coordinate 2,961,425 of NW_022280065.1, read as the reverse complement.
GACAGTTAAGTCTATTAATAAAACATAAAGGACAGAAGAGGATATGTATTTTTACAAGATAGTTAAAATTGTAACTACAAAATAAGCAGTAGAAGCTGATACAATACGTTTGAGTGATGAACAATGTATTTTCATTTAACAGGGGTCATATTATCTTTTTGTATTCGACATGATGGTGATGCTGTACGTCACACTGATTCACATCTGCTGAATGATCTCACATTTAAACTCAAGACTACTAAAAAGCTCCAGTTAATCTAAAGTTGCAGGTACAATTTGTTTTGCAACTATACATACAGTATTGTATATATATCACTGCGTAAACACTTTTTTACTGTCAACATGATATTAGTCATGGTGATGAAAAAACAGGAAAAGCATCCACATAAATATTCATTTATTGAGACAAGCTTTCAGACAGAGAAAGCTTGCAGTGTCAGTAAATTAATATTGCACTGATTGGAGCGTGCAAACGCTTTTGCAAATTTTTCACATTTAATCTCAACTTCGGCGCCTCCATTAAGCTTTAATTTGGTGAGCAGTGGTGATTAAATATTGGACTATTCGAGGTGATAAAAGACTGGAGGCTCAGCACTTTAAGACAGGAAAGCCACTAATCATTTATTCAGTAATAGAAATTACTAACCTCACGTAATTACCTATAGGCAATTTATTGTCGTGTGCTGTTTGAGGAAGCTACACTAACACAGAGAAATCATGCAGACATTTCAGCAGAAAGGGCTGAGAATTCAACTAAGGTTCTTCTTTCTGTGCAGAAAATTGAAGTAGAGATGCCAACATGGGTCACAGCATAAGGTTTTAATTTTTTTATACTTGTGTATTTTTCAGCAAAACGGAATGAGGGTTTTACTTTGAGTGCACATGATTCTCATTTGACTTGTGTAAAACAGTTATGACCTTCCACATACACACACACTGATCCAAGGAAAAGATGTGAGTGTGCAGTATAATTACAGACACCACAGAGCTCTTGTTTATAGGGTGTCAAAGGAAGCAAATCAACCAAATCTACTTGTAAAATGTTTAATTTCAGTTTGGACACACATGCCTCTATTTTGCCTTCTTTTACAGTTTTAGAAAATTAAACTCCATCCTCTCTTTTTCTTCAGGACTTTAAACTACAAGGCTTTTTTCGAAACAACTGCCTTATGACAGGCCACTTTTCTTGTGATTAAATCTGTTTCCTTAACATAGTTTACAAATTGTGAATGATGGTCCTGTGCAAGCATTTTTAAAAGAAGAGATGCAAGTGTAAAACAAATGTACAAAGGTTATTAGACTGACGTGATGGCCTACGTGAATTACAGGGTGCGCTAGCGAGTAAAAATGATGTTAAACACCAAGAAATCATGACTGGAAAGACCCAACAACACCAACGTTTCTATCACTATTGTGCACTTGTAAATCCCTAAACATGTTTCATATACTGTACAGATGGTATGCATAAACAGATCACAACAAGGTCTGTTGATTGTCATGTGTAATTGTGTCTATTTGTATTTGGAGTTCTTTTTAGTGTAATGTTTTGGCACCTTAAATCCAAGAAACAAATTACAATTCAATGTAATGTGATGTGGTGAATGTAGCTCCGAACTGAAATCAAACTGAAATGTTGTGGATAGAGTAGACCAGGTTATGAAAAGGGAAAATGTATTGCGGTTTTAAATGACCTGTCCCTTTAAGTCTTTGTGTAATTATATTTGGCATCATTGAGGCTCCACCTTACACAAGTACCATTTAAAAGTGTTTTTTGTTAATGAAGAGTGTAAGAAGAAGCAGACAGGTATCAGAGATGTACCAAAGAAGACAGAAGACCTGAGGAGTTTGACACTGACGTTTGTCCTCTGCTGGCAGTTGGCTCCCGGTGCTTCAACGCGTCCTTTTGATGGCCTTCAGTATAACACGATTATTAGATTTGCTAATATTAATATATCTCTATAAATGTGTATAATTTACTGGAACACATGTGCAGTTGCAATTACTGCATCCTCTAACTTCAATCTTCATTTCTCAAATATTTTGATGCAGCAAATCCTTTTTTTATGCTGATATTTATACTTCAAACACAATAATAGATAATAAAATACTGTGGACTGCGCTCTCATGTAGTTTCAGCAGTAGAATTACCTGAAGTTGTCCTCTGTTTTGTTCCAGTTGCCTGTGTGAACGACCCCTGCCTCAACGGAGGCACCTGCACTGACTGGGACGGGCAGATTCAATGTCTCTGTTTGCCATCATATGGAGGAGACTTCTGTCAGACCGGTGAGCTCTCTGCTTTCTTGCAGTGGAAATTGTTTCTGTTGTGTCTGCCAAACAAGTTAAGAAGCTGTTTCTTCCCCTCCTCTGTGATGTTTTCAGACCTGGAGCGATGTGAACCAGGCTGGGACAAGTTCCACGGTTTCTGCTACCGACACTTCAGCCAGCGCCTGAGCTGGGAGGTCGCAGAGCAGCACTGTCGCATGCTGGGAGGTCATCTGGTGTCCGTCATAACCCCTGAGGAACAGAGTTACATTAACAGTAGGTTTAGTAGGTTGAACACGTTGCTTTGTCCTGTACAAGTGTGTCTTGAGGACTGAACATAACTGACTTATTTTCCTCCCCAGACAACTACAAAGAATACCAGTGGACCGGTTTGAATGATAAAACCATTGAGGATCATTTCCGCTGGTCTGATGGCAACCCGATGGTGAGCAATATAAGAAACCACAAGTGTGACTGAGCTCATACAAAATAAATCCACTCATATATGTGAGCAACAAAACACCACACAGTGCATCACAGGAGAGAAACGTTGGTATCCAAATCAATTTAATATTATAAAGAAATGAAGAACTTTAAAGGGGCATTCCACTGATTTTACGACTCAAGTAAAACTACATAAATAAGTATATTTCCCAATATCTTGAGCTATATCTCTAAGGAAGTTCAATACTGAATGGTGGGAGTAGCCTCTTCTTTAATAGATAATTGGAATGTTCTCCTTTGATATGTTAGAATTCTCATTTTTCCATCATTATTTGTGTGTAATTTTGATACACCCCTTGGTAAGATCACACATTCACTTTGATTTTAGGCTTTGGGAAAACAGCCAGGCTGAGTGATGACTTATTTAATGCCCCTTTTATGATTTCTCACAGTTTACTAAAAACGGTATTGAATTACTTCCAAAGTTGTGCGACATCTATCATATACTACTTCATAAATAATAAGGAAATAAGTGTGAAGAACCATTTTAATATTGTGGATTTACTTCTCCATGTTCTGATTCTGATTAATTATTATTATTACAATTTACAACCCATGTTTTTCCTCTTCATGCATACAGCTGTATGAGAACTGGTACAAAGGGCAGCCTGACAGCTATTTTCTGTCTGGTGAAGACTGCGTGGTGATGGTGTGGCACGATGAGGGACGATGGAGTGACGTACCCTGCAACTACCACCTGTCATATACCTGCAAGAAAGGAACCTGTGAGTAATAGAAACCAGACAGTTAGAGCTCCTCATTAATGGTTTCAACTCCCTCTTGTGGTTATTTTGGGCTGTTACACCATCATACATCAGCCCCAATGAGGACTCGACTTGTCTCAACTCTTCCAACAGCCTCATGTGGTCCACCACCCAAGGTCCGAAACGCCTCCATCTTTGGGAAAGGTCGACAGAGATACGAGACCAACGCAGTTGTGCGTTATCACTGCGCCCAAGGTTTCCAGCAGAGATTAACTCCTCTGATCAGGTGTCTGTCTGGAGGCAGGTGGGAGAGGCCCCAGGTCCTGTGCATCCCTGGTAAGATAAAAGATTATCATAACCCTGACAAACAAATCTATTTCTAGAAAAACTTCATGAAATTCTGTTAAGTTTCAACTTAACAGAGTATTCTTCCTGTACTATAAGTCAGATATGAAGCGACACAGTGACTGTGAGGCTGATGCATGTTATCTAAGATACATTCAATATGTCTCAGCTGCCACAAGTCATTTAATCATTTTCATATTTAAAGGGTTCTGGTGGTATTCTTTTTTTTCACGTTATCAAAAAAATCCCTTGACAAGTCCAAAACCAACTATTTATCCTACTAACAATAATAGTGGTGTATCCAAAGTTTCTTATTCCTGTGTACCTTAGAGCTTCACTTTTGACCAAAAACTATTACAAGCGCCACACCTTCGCACTGAGTGACATTTTCATGTTATTTTATACTGTGACCCACTGTTAAAGATGTCCATCTGAGTGCCACAGATGGGTGGGAAGTCTGAAAGTGTTGAGAGACAGCCTAACACATGGCTGGTATCTGTATCGGGACTTAAAAAGTCATATTGTTGCATCCCTAGTCTTTTTAATGGAGTTTGATGACAAAAAGAAAAAATGGAAAATAATTATTTGACCAGTCTGAATAGATTGATTGAATTACCTTTCAGAGGCCGGAGGCCCAACCCAACACCCTGAAGTGACGTCACAGACCAACGGCAACTCTGCTGCCATTGAAGACGAGTTTGAAGCCACTAAAGAGACACCACAGTACTGGGACATCAAGTTTTAAAAGCCAGCCATGCTTTCCTTCCTTGTCTTCCCTCTCAAATTCTGTTGTTTTAACATGACAAGGTGCCAAGAATCAAATGCTTTTACACCAATGAACGCTTAAACAGGACAATATGAACCACAGACTCATATAGATACAAACTGAAGCTTCCTCTCAGCAAAGAAGCCCAGTGCACATACAGGCTTTCTTTTCTTTTTATGGAGTTACACACTCCTAGTTTTTGATGTCCTTTAGAATATTTTCTACTGTATTGTGGTTTAATGTAGTGCTAGCAGAGTGAAAAATAGGTTAAAGTAGAAAGAAGAAATATAGTAAATGTGGGAACTCCAAATTACAGTCATGGAATGGAATCTTTTTATAAAAATGGTGCTCTATGTCTTTAGAAACGTCTTCGTTAGAGATGTTTTCCCTGCTTTCTCAAAGAATCGAATGATTACAAAGCACAAAGTCAATTATGAAGTAGTCAATAAGTACTGTACATAATTATATCCATGAACACACAGTGATTACTGCTGTCCGCATTCTCCTTAGAGAAACCTTTTATTTCCAGCAGACACAGTTTTGTTCGTCAGCTTTATGTTGTAATAAAGTTTTGTAGAACAGAGCAAAGAATAAATTCTTCTCATATTTTACCCTTGGCACTGTGTGCAGGCTTCATTTCATAGACATCCAGCACTCTCATGACTAACAAAACAGCAGAAACCCCCTTTGGATATATATTTTTTATTTTAATGTTTTTTACTGATGGATAGAAAAGTCTGTAGCTAGTATCTGGTCTGTGTCAACAGAAAACGGTAATGTGGCACCTAATGAGGATTTTGGTGAAATCCTTGTGGAAGATAGTGATTAAACTCCTAAATGTGCTTCCAAACAGTGAAAAATAAACGTCAATGAGCTTTGTTATAATTTTATACCGAAACTAAAATTAGTAGAAGTAAATAAAAACGGATTGTTAGCCTAAAATAGAAAATAATAACTGTAGTTGTCATTTAATGAATATTTCCTAAAAGCATTATAAATGTAGAAGCAACAAGGAGCAACAACAACAAAAAGGTATTTAAGGTCATGCAGGTGTAAGCCTACACCTGCCCACAAACAGCAGACATGTGGCGTCACGGTTTCGTCACTCAGACCAGGAAATTGAGGGAGATTAAGAGAAAAACACGAGAAACACAGAATGTAAGTATTGAGTTTGTAAATGCGTGTTTGTTGCGGTAAAGTTATCAAGTGTACATCCGGGACACCTTCAGTGATAAGGAAGAGAACCAGGTGAACATTTGAACACAGTTGTTTGTGTTAACGTCAACTCGTACCTACCTGCAGCAGCTGACTGAGCCAGCTGTTGTCTCTCCTCAAACCATTTATTTTATCACACAGACAAGATGTTAGAATGCAAAAATGACTAGTTAACTGAGGCCTTGTTGTCCCTGCGTGTAATTAAAAAGTTTAACTTGAATCTGTTCCCAAAGCAGCTACAAATCAGCAGGGGTTCTGCAGTGACAGCAGCGGCCACGGTAATTCTGCCACCAGATGGCATCAGTGGTCCATGATTTGTTGGAACTGTAGCAACGTGATGGCAAAATGTCAGGAACAGTGAAGTGTTTGATATAACATCTGAGCCCAGACAAAATATTTGTATCACTGCCACGTTAAGAGAAGAAAGGCTGGAACAAACAAAGCTGTTAGTAAGATGTGTTGCTCAGTGAGATCCACAACGGCAAACACTCCATCAGTTACATTTTATGGCGGGTAAATATTTGTTACCTCTGTTTCTATACTTCAGCATTGAATATTATTCTTGTGTGTTATGTATCAAATGGACACAATCACGTTATTAGAAGTGCCAACCCTTTGTTCTACACACTTCCCAACCTCCTTACCTGACAGTATCCCCACTTACTCACTGTACACTTGAATGTGCTCTTATTCTTTATTGTGTATGACACAAGCCTTTTATTACTACATTAAAAATGAGGGGCCTGTCTTTTGTCAGTGAAGAAAATTGATGAGATAGTTTGCAGCTGTATGAGAACAATCCATCAGGTTACACCTACAACCTATAGTCTGTGTTATACTTCAGACAGTTATGCATTTTACAATACATTTTTATCATCAATGGATAGCATTTGGCTATAATTTTTAAGCAAAAATGTCCAACATCCACTGCTTTATCTGATTGTTAATTAAATATTTTTGAGGTTTGGGATTGTAAGGGATTTGAAGACCTCCCTTTTGGCTCCAACTGAACCAAACTGCATTATTAACCCTGGTGCAGTGGTGGAAGAAGTCCTCTATTCATTTACCTAGTACATGTAACAAAAGTATCAGCATCAAAATATACTTCAAGTACTTATTATGCAGAATTGCCAACATTAGAATCATTTATTTCCAGATTAATAATACATAGTTAAATCAACACATGACTAAAGTTATCAAATACATGTTTTGGGGTAGAAGTATAATGTAGTAGCACATGGAAATGCTTAAGTACCTCATAATTGTACTTAAGTACAGTTCTTTATGAAATGTACTTGGTTGTATTCCACCACTGCTTTAGTGTAGTATTGTAATCACTTAATAGTAAGTTTAGGATCAGCATTAGATGCACTAAAAACCTTTCCATCATTTGAATTTTAAATCAGCACTCCTCTTAATGCAGACTTCCAAAACATGAGAGCAGTTTCACATGAGGGTGAATGGGAAGCACTTTTCCTTCCCAGCAATGTGCCATTGAGCAAGGCATTCTCCCCTAAATCAGACCCACATTAGTGCTGGTCATTGGCCAAACATACAGGATTATAGATGCTCCAGGCACCCTGTTGTGCAGTATATGTGTGCAACCTTTCTCCCTTAGGGTCCAGCTCAATTAAAAAAGACTGATCCACATTTCGAACCTAATCAGAGGGTGAAGTTGAATTCATAAAAGTGGGCGGATGTTCACAGAGGTGTTGGAGCCGGACCGCCGTTCTCAGGCCTTCAATAGCGTCACGCAGCTCGGCCTGAATGCAGAGGGTTGCTGTCCGTTCCCTTCATCATAGAAGCGATAACACAGCCCCAGATGGGAGTGTATTGTGGCCTGTGACCCCAAGGTCCCGGGGTCGGAGCAGAGTGAACAGAGGCCAGTCGTTAAGGACTCCTCACGGAGTTCCTCTTTCTTCCAAAGGACGCGTGGCTCACTAATTGAGGGCCCACCTCTCAAAACCCCAAGTGCGAGGCCCTTGACACCCTAAAATGACCGCTGGTGTGAACTGCAGGGGGAGGAGGGAGGAGTAGGGAATGAAAAGGAGTGAGCAATAACTATGTTAGCTGTGTTGTTAGAGCTGCAGCTAATGATTTTTGCCATTATGGATTATTTTATTGGTGATTTCTTTGATTTATAGATTAGTTTATAAAATGTCTTAAGCTAAGTTAATCAAGCAGTTGACTCTAGTGGAACTACTGATATTTGTTTATCATCAATTTACTCTCAGCCACTTTTTTTGATAATCTTTTCGTCTTGAGAATATTAAGAAATAGTCACAAATGTTCATTACAAATATGCAGAGCCCAAAGTGTTGCCTGTTTTTTTTCAACCAACAGTCCAAAACCCAAATATATTCAATTTAAAATGACATAAAGCTGTTACCAGAGAACATTTTGCATTTTAGCTTGATATATGATCTGAATGATTAATTCAGATTTTTGTCTTGAAAATGTGTGTCAATGTTAATTTAAATGCGTTTTCCCGCCTAAAACAAGGCAGTAAAATTCTCTTTTTCATCTAAGACATCTCATCTGCTGTTTGTTGCACTACTCTGGCCGAAATAGAGATATTTTCAGAGGAAACAGAAAACGATGTTTGAATGAACAGGTTATAATTGGACAACAGTGCAACACTTCACAAGATTTGTTAGTCCGCACAATGAAAAGACAGACGGGCGAGGAGAAGTTGAAAAGGCGTGCCAAGTTGGCTGGGAACCTCAACTGTGAGCTTTACCCACAACCCTTCACCCCACCGCCAACGCTCACTGGGATACAAACAACCTTTGTGGCTTCTCCCGCGCTCATGATTTGGACAAGCGCAGAGTGTTTCGTGTTTTTGGGATCCCGACTTCCTTCCGGGTCTTACTACTGCAACACGCAGGCATACACTCAAGGAAAATATGTGGTTGTTTGTGTGTGTGTGCAGCTTTAGGAATTCAACACAGTGTGGAAAAAAGTCGACTACCATCGGTGAAAAATTCAAGGCTCTTGCATCTCTGTTAAAAGTCATGAGCTACCAAATAATTACAGATCTCTACTTGGCTTTAAAAATAGCCTACCATGACAATTTTCTTACAAATTTGACATTTTTTAGATATGTAATAATAATATGGTGATCTATATATTTTTTCTCAAATGGAGACTTTCTTTTTTCTTCATATAAATGTGAACTTTACCCTAAAGCTTCAGGAACAGCGGGAGTTGCAGCAGAATCCTCTCGGGAGCTTTTGTTCTAGAAATTCTGAGGAACTTCACTGGAAAAACTTAGTGCTGCTTTGCTCCAAATGTCTTTGAGAGAAATGAATACAAGAAACCACACAATAAACCTTCTACTCAACTGCCAGTGATTTTATGGGGAAGTAAGAGGAAGCTACAGTATCGTTCACCAACTTCTCCACAAAAATAACTGCAAATCATTTGTAATATCAAATATTGAGTAATACAAATATTTCTGACATTTTGTGATTGTACTCTTATTCTCATTTGACAGTATTTTGAAACTTATTTTTTGGTGATTAAATGTATTCATGTTTCGGATCCTATAATAGCTCAACTGACACAAGATTGATATTGATATTGATATTTTACACATGGAAGAATCTAATCATGATGTATCAGCTGATGTATATTTTACATTAACACATAACATAAACAAAAGCTTTTGATAATAATTGTCACTACAATCTGCACTGACTGGGGCATGAAAATGTCTGTAATCACAACACTGGTTCTAACCACCTCAGACGTATAGTTCTCGTTATATGTCAGCCATTTTATACGGGGTTACAGTAAATGGTCAATAGTAAAACCAGTGTATTACTTCGTATCATGTTTCAGACATCTGAAACTATTTTGGTTGATAGTTGGAAGGTTTGAGTAAAGCAAGTAATCTGACTGTGTGCAGCCACATGGAGCAGGTTTGATATTTTTCCTGTTCTTCTGCTTCTTCTTCTTCTTGCACAAAACAACAATGAGTTTGAGCTTACAGTTAAGGCGTTCAACTGAATTAATTAATCAGACCAATTTACCATGAGCACGTAACATTTCATTCTCCCCACTTTATTGGACCATAAAACTATCTCACAACACCAAATACCTCATGTTGTTGTGATGAAGCACATTGTAACTACGTTCTGAAATACAGATCATTGTATCCGTTTCATACACACACACACACACACACACTGTTTATACAATCAGGAGTGCTGTGTTTAAAAAGTGAGTGTATGTGGAAGCTGCAGCAGCTGTATCGGTTTCTCAGCGTGATAGAAAGTGTGAGCTGCCTGCAGCTCAGCTTTCAGATCAGCTCCACTGATATAATGGCTTCTTTAATCCGAGCCAATTAGACCCACAGGGCACGGGGAGTGGCTGTTTTCACACTGCAGCAATTTGCGCTGTGGGGGGGGGGGGGGATGTAGGAGGACTGATCGACAGGCAGCCGTGTGAAAACAGAGAGACAAATAGGTTATAATTTGAACCCACGGAGAGGCAATATGGAGGACGCAGCCTGCATGGGAAGCTATTTGTGGGAGCTTTCTTCAAAAAATGTAATTCAGGAGCATGAGATCAAAACAAATAAAATCATTAAACCACTTGGACCATTACAACACACTAACACATTCAATTCAATTCAATTCAATTTATTTTTGTATAGCCCAAAATCACAAATTACAAATTTGCCTCAGAGGGCTTTACAATATGTACACATTTGACATCCTCTTGTCCCAGGACCCTCACATCGGAACAGGAAACATTGACAGTTTCCTGGTAGTTTTCACAAACAGTTGATCATATCACTAAATAGTAATATGTTCTAATGTCGTAGTTCCAAATCTGATTGCGTTGTGACAAAAAGCTGTGAACACTTTGATACTTTAAGGGCTGTGAATGTGAAACATAAGGATTTTCTTTCTCATATAATATGTTTTACCAGCATGAAAGGATAAAAGTAACAATTCAAAACAAATTCAAAATGTAAAAAAATATTTTTTGTAACAGAAATGTTGTTTTTCTTTGTCTTAAATCAGCGTTACTTGACTGCAGGTTGGTAAACACTGCTTTAATATATAATGAATAGGTGAAGAGATAAAGCTGAATTTCTGAAAATGACTGTTATTACTGTTTAAAATACTATTAAAGCTCTTTGTTACTTGGATACTAATTTGCTATTAAAGCAAAAAAGTCGGCTGTTCTCGATTCAAGTCGAAAGAAAAACCTTTAAACTACTCAGAGCTGTGAACTACAGCAATTATTTTAATATATGAAGCAAAACATCATAATCATAACCAATTTCTTCTCAAAAATAAATGGCAAATAACTAAAATCATCTTCAGGTTGAAATCATACTGCCATTTGGTCCCAGGAGGTGATTTGAAGAAGAGTTCAACGTCTCGATGCTGTCTCAGTCCATGCTGTGCTGCAAAGCTCCAGCTGGGGGTGCTCTGAACTGAAGTTGTACCAACTAAAAGCCGGCATTGGGAATTACCTCCTTTTTAAATATTCAGCCTCTTTTTCAGTCGGTGTGATGGGAACATGTGGGCACAACTACTGGAGGATTATTGTTCAGCGTTAGTGTCATTCATGTTTCTTTGAGGCCGTCCCGTTCTTACAGCTGTTCCTCGACACTGACCACTGACTGGTCATCCGAGGTGTGATGATACACAATCCCAGCCATATGTCAGTGTTATGATGATGATACATTGTCCCCAAAACATATCTCTCTTGTCATGCGTGTGGTATTTTTAGAGTTTTGTTTTTATTATAGTGGACAGTAGAGACCTGAGAGGAGGTGAGGTGAGTGGGAGATCGGATCGTGGCTAGACTTGAACCAGTGATTACATGTTCAGCATCTTAAGCTCTCTAACAGCAGCACACACTGTGATGTGCGAGTATTGAGGTCTCACTGCATAACTTGACTGCTATTCAGTCTGTAGTCACTAAACCGAAATACACTTGGCAGTAAAATCTAACATGAGATATGGAAGAATTGAGGAACCGTGCCTGTGTACAGCACAGTGTCCACACTAATCAAATTAATTGGTCAAGTGTACTCTGATACGGTTCCGGGTCCCTGATGTGAAAGCCTCCGTAAATATCTGCTGTAATGGCGTGAATAGTACAATAAGAAGAACATACATCTAGGAACAGGAAATTATTTTGGTATACAACCAGTGGCAGAGGTAGTATTCAGATCCTCTACTGAAGTAACACTTGCAATATCATGATGTAAAAATAAAAGAAGTTCTTCTTGAGTAAAAGATTGAAAGTATAAATTATCGACAAAATGTAGAATATTTCATGTAATGTGTGAATTATTATTCTGTAAGTGGCATTTTACTGTTGAGGTGGAGCTAAATGTAACAGCAACACATTGTTGGGCAGTTTTATCTATAACAGTGATATTTTATAAGATGAGTTTACATGTAAAACCTTCATTTGTAAAATAACTAGTAGCTCCGGATGCCAGATTAGTGTAGGAGAGTATAAAAGTACATTTCCTTCTGAAATGTAGTGAAGTAGAAGTAGCACTAAATGGAAATAAACAAGTACAAGGGTTTTGAAGTGTTCTCAGATGAAGTAGATGAGTAAAAGTACTCTGTTACTTTCCATATATATATATATATATATATATATATAAAAAACACATTTTGACAAAGCTTCTGGTGACGTTATTGTTCATAATTTTCTCTTCCATCTCATTCATGTTTGCTCATGTCCATATTTTCATGTTTTTTTTTGAAAGACATCCCCAATTTTAAACATTTGGCAACCCAAAGTCCTTCAGTTAAGTAGAGATGTCCATTAAATGTGAGATTGTGACACAAACAGTGTCTCCTCAGTGTTGTTTCTTGTGCTGCAGCGAAGCATTAACATGTGAAAGCCCACAGTTCCTGTGAACTTATTTGACCTCCGACCTCTCCTCCTTGTCTCGCAGACAACAAATAGCTGCAGCTGCGATGGCGGGTTCCCAGTCGGTTCTCACCCACAGATTCCAGTTCAGATTGACTGGGCCCTGTCTGCTCAGAGGCAACAATGAGTGAGTAAGAAGAAGTGATTATTATAAGTGGTTCTGACTTGTCTTGACCAGTAATGACTTATTGAGACACATTCTTCATGCTCTTATATACTTCACATAGTTTCAACATTTTAGAGGCCAGACGAGCGTGCACATACATGCACACACAGTGCAGATTAACAGCAGATAAAACCCCTTATTTCAGGAAAGCAGTCAAGTAATATTTGGTAACCTGCAGAGGTTGCTGTGTTTAAATGAGAGAAAAAAAACGACAATTTGAAAGCTTGTTGTGTTACCTTGCTGGTAAAGACGGTAAATATGTTACGTTATTAGACATTTCTATCTCTCCAATGAAATATTTGTATTGCTGATGGATGTACAGTTGATTCAATTATTGTACAACATTCAAACTATGCACCATCTTGTGTGGTATGTGCAGAACCCTCCTCATGAGTTATGATATTGTCCATATTTAAATGACGCGGTATATTAACCTCTTGGATTATTGTAGGTTAATAATATCATGTGTTCCCTGTAACAGGAAACCTACAGCTGAAGTGGAAAACATTGAGGTCTGCCTGCGTTAGTTCAACATAATGTGGTCTTTTTTTAGGCGTTTAATGAAATACTGGAGGCATTTTCAGGATTCAAAAAGTTTTCCACTTTCTAATGAATGTAGGTTCTCGCGGTTCCTAATGTTTATGACCCCTAGAGTCAAAACAATGTCTGCTAACGACCCCTCGCCCCCGGTTTCACAGTGTACTGTCTGTATATGTACTGGTTGTCATCAGTTTAACTAAAGAGAAGAGTGATTTTGGACCTTGTAATATATTACTAATATATTATTATTTATTTTCAGAAGTAAAAATACCCAGTTATTCACAAGAAACTAAGCAAAGACTAGAGGGAAGTCTGGCAATAGATAATATCATAAAGCACAAGTATTAATTACGTTAGAGTCTAGACCTCTAAGTGGTTTTGTACACAGTCTACAGTATTTTTTGATCATTTGTGCATTTGAATTAGGAAATTGTTCCCCTAAATGCATGATTTATGCCCTAATGCTGTATGCCATGCAAGAGTACAGACGGCGTCTTTTTGTCCCAATTCAAAAAATATGAAGAAAGTAATATGTGACGCATGCAGGAATCTTCTTCGACTGAACCGTGGAGGGGGAAGATTTTTATACCTCAAACATGTTCACACAAATCTGCCAGACAGACACATTTCTACACGCAGACCTGCACAGCCGAGACTCAGACGTGCAAACGACACGGGCACACACTTTCTCACAGCACCATCCGGACACACACACGCACACACCCACAGTGTGACGCAGACAGTTTGAAGGGCCTCATCTCGCCTGCCTTTCTTTGCCTGTCTGCTCTGTCTGACCCAGCCTTTTTATATGTCTAATGAAGTAGTCAGACCCTCCAGCGTGCCATGACATACTCATGGCTGATTTCTAACCATGTTTTGTGCCTGTGTCTTCGTCTGGACGGATTGGTTTTATGCCGCAATCTATAAGATATTGTTTTCCCATCGAGCTCGCCGCCCCACTGTCAACGGTTTGGGAGAGTTGAGGGATAATTCACAAAATGTTCAATAGCACCCACTAGACTGTTTTTGTGGGAAACCAGCGAGTGGATGACTTTTAGACAGAAGAGGGAAAATTCCAGACAATGTTCATTTGTGTAAAGAGGTTCAACTGAGCATTCCCATGCTTGATCTTTGTCACGCATTTATGAGCGAAACAATATGTGATAATGTGACAAAAAGGATCAGTCAAGAGATTCTTTTTAAAACTGTGCGATCAGTCTGCACTATTTCTGCATATTTTTTTTTTAGGAATTAGCCGTCCAGTTTGGGATGTGTGTCTGTGCGCACGTATGTAGAAATAGACTTCCATGGCTTGGTGGGGCTGGACGACACACTTCCTCCTGTCTGTCCCCTCCACCCCTCCTGACTGAGTCACGACCTCTGAGCTCTCATCAAAAAGGAGGCCAAGAGGTTAAACTCCGCAAAGCCAGCAGGTCAACAACCTCTTTATCCGGCTTTGAACCCCCCCCCCCCCGTTCTTACGTACCATTTCCATTTTATGCTACTTTGTATTTCACTACAATTCTGAAAGAAATATTGTAATTTTTACTCCACTGCATTTATTTGGCTTCTGTAGTTACTTCAGATTAACACTTCATCTAAAAATCATATAATAATCTTATGAATGGTTGATGCATTGTTTTTTAAGCTTGTTGTTTCAAACCGTTTTGGTTTATGACCTCTCACAAAGCACTGTTTATTTGGAGCAATTGTCAGATTTCAAATGTCCAAGAGTTCTTAGCAGTTTCACAAAATACACATTTCCCTTCTAAACTTCTCACATGACTTCATTTAAATAGCTGATTGAGGTACAACAAGGACAATTATCTAATATTTCACAAAAAAAGCAAAGCTTAGAGAAAAGTCCAACAAGCACATGAAGCACTAAACCCCATGAATCATCTCACGACCCAGCAACTCCACCAGTCACAGGGGACATATTCCAGCTAAATCTGTATGTTTACTTTTGATGCTCTTAGTACATTTTGCTGTTAATACTGACTTTTTCTTGTAGTGGAGTATTTCTACATTATGGTATTGTTACTTTAACTTAAGTAAGGGAGTCTACACCACTGACTGTCCAAGCAAGAATTAATGGTTTTAGATCAATAGGGTGTGTCTCTGTAAAAGTTAACCAGCATGATGTCGCAGATGTCTTTATGAGAAATCCCAGTGGCCTGCCAGGACACACAACAACAATCGGAGGGATCAAAGGTCAAGCAACTTGTGGATTTAAAAGGCCATCGAATAGGGTCACATAGAGCAAAACGCACCCACACACACACACACACACACACACACACACACACACACAAATTCAAAAGGTCAATTTGTATGTATATAGAGAGGTGGTGAAGTAAAGAGGAAGTGAACATTGTCCGTCTGCCCAGAGGTCAGAGCTCTTCATGTCAAACTTAATTTCGGACATTTAGCAGACTGAGGATCGTTATTTAATCAGTGTTTTGAAATGTTTGTCTTTCAACCTTGATAAAAGCATAATGTTCAGTACATTAAACGGATAAATACCAGGAACAGGAGTATGCTGTCTGCCTGGTGTGTTTTTCATTTTGGAGTATTCACAGATAATTGCTTCTCTTTGTGTCAGTCAGCACCTTCACCAGACAAGTTCACTTCTTAAAACTGTGTGTTTGTGTTTACTTCATATTGTAAGCAATGCTTCACATAAGGGCGACATCACATTGAAGTTTTGGTAGCAATACCAACAACATTTTAATACCTTTGAGCAATATTCACATGTCTGTTTTAAAAAAACAAACTGAAACCCCCCTTTTTCATTTGACGAAGGGAGTAAATGATAAATCCTGTTCAAACATAAACGTCTTTACATTAACTTTTTCTAAATACAGTGCAGCCTAAAATTGGCAAAGTTATCGTTTACATCATACGTATCATTAAAAGAATAAGAAAACGAAACATTTCTTTAGTCTTTTCTTACACAGCATGTAGGATAAATGTGTTCAGATGTCTTGGAAACCACAAATTTGTAAAGATTTAGAAGTGAAGAAGCACCGTCCTGACTTCTGTTTAGCAGTGAATGGTTTCTCATCATGTGATCTCGGCCAAAAATCAAACAAAAATGTATTATCAAAAGGTTATTACTCTTAAATACCGTATCTAAATGAGATTATAAGTAAAGAAAAGTGCAAATCTGAGGAAACATTTAATGAAAACTAGACAGATATACAGCGCTACAGTTATGCGTATTTCGGTTCATATCAAACAAGTGAGGTGCCGTCCCAATTCCCACATACTCGATAAAATTACTGTAACAGATTAATTCTTCACATATGCCTTCAATGTCTAATAAACTTTTGCTTAGTGCTGAAACAATAAATTGTTTATTTGGTACAGATGGTCGATAGAAAACCCCCCCTGATCATTAATTCGGGGGGGGGGGTTATGGCAAAAAATACCAAACATTCCCTTAGGTTTCAGTTTCTCACTTTGTGAGACTTTTCTTTTTCTTTTGGACTGCTGCTCAAAACTCAGAATTTGAAGATTGTAACTTAAGCTTTAGGAATCTGTGACAGACATTTTAAATAAATAATCTATTAATTGAGAAAATAATAATCTGATTGACAATGAAAGTAGTTACTTGCAGCCCTAGTTTTGTTTAATTGTCAGTCCTGTGAATATGAATTTGCTGCATTCAAATAAAGTTTCAAATAAAATTTGACCTTCATGCTTCAGATTCAGAGACTTGAAGAACGAGGGCATGAGGTGATGAATCTGAAGTAACCACTCGGATCAGTTTCATCTCCGGTGAGTCTTCTGTGGCTTTCACCACAGGATTCTTTCAGGGACATTTTGTATTCATCACCTCATCATGCAGACGAGGATTTGCCGTTGAACTTGAACCCAGTTCCCTCACACCGCCTGATTTCACGGTGGCAGCCTCGAGCCCTCCCGCGCCTCCCCTGTACTCCCCCCCCCCCCCCCCCCCCTCAGCACCGTGCTTGTCTTTGTTAAGCTGTCTGTCTTCCTTGACTTTCCGCATCCCCCGTCTGGCCCTCTGCAACCTCTCTTCCATCTCTGCCCCCCTCCCTTGCAGCCATTCTTCACTTCTGGGTTGGGGGGCTCCAGGAGACGGCCCACTGGGACTCGCAATACAGAATGCTAATCAGGCCCTCGGCGGCACTTCCCACGATTTTCCTCCCAGACATGAGCTTTTGTTTTGCTATTGATTCCATTATAATCAGACGGTTCCCGTAACTTTCCTGCTGTCTGGAGGCCGGTCTGCAGCGCTGAGTGCAGCAGAGGGCCTACCTGTCATATGGCCCTTCTCACATTCAGTCAGGATTTATGTTTATGGTAAAACAAAACAAATTACCATGTTTACAAGATCTGCAGTGTTACTTATATTTACAGAATTGTACCCTCTTTTAATACACTGCCACCCTATAGGGAAATTAGAAATGTTAATATGTTGTTTATCTAGTTGTGAATAGACTAAATCTATCTGTATATAGCCTCCTGTAACTGACAACTTGCTGTATAATTTGCATAGTTGATACTAGTACTGTGTCCGCCAGTTCTCTATTAATCAGATTTTGTGCAATTATTTAACCAACCAAAAATGTTGAAGTTAAGAGTGTTTAGAAACATAAGACTGCTACTAAAAGGCATATCTGAGTTTGAAAGCAAAACAAAAATGGGTTTTACAAATAAATTAAACTGTATGTGCTCACCCTAAGTCATCAGACTGTGATATGCAAAGTGGAAACAAGCTTGTAGTGGCCCTATTACTCATAGATGACCTCTTCTTCTTTGTCCTTTTTGGGCTCCACTTGACAAAAATCAATTTCCGCTACCTCAGTCACTCCTGTCTTTGTCATTTCTGTCTATATAGTGAGTGAGTGAAGGAGAGTTGTGCGACGCACTCACTTTGCTTGCCATAAATGCTTCATGTTCTGTGTGTTATGCGTGAAAAGTGAGTGAAGGAGAGTTGTGCGACGCACTCACTTTGCTTGCCATAAATGCTTCATGTTCTGTGTGTTATGCGTGAAACAAAAGCTCAAAATAAACCTTTTTCCACGACACCTTTAGCCCCGGAGTGTTTGTGAGCTGAACGATGAGCTTGTCCCTCCAGATGTTTCCAGATGCTTCATGCAGCACGGCAGCAGCTGGATCCACTGGCCTGCGCCTCCTTAAGAGCAGCTGTGCCACGCCGTCCTACTCAACGCATCATCCAGATGTGAGTGTCCAGCGCGTGTAAACATTGATCAGTGATTGTGTTTAGTGTTCATATGAGCATGTTGTTCTCTGTTCACTGCTGGAGCGTTTCTACCTCCGGAAGTTTTTAACGAGGGTTTTGTGTAATAACAAGTTGCTCATTTACATACCTGTACAATCATAGTACATAAAAGGGAGTAGTTTATAACCACGTCTTGATCTTGAATTCATAAACGGGCAATAAAACCCAATGAAGTCGACTCAAATTCCGACACTTTTCTAAATAGTTTAATGGAAATGGATCCACTCAACCTGAATAGTATCTAAAACCTTTTATTCTCTGTCTTTAAATTCATAGCAAGAGGCTTTCTCACACTTAGCTCATGCATTGATCGTTACATATATCAAGATGATGTATTTTAACATTTCCCTGTCCTTTACTTCCCTGCAATGTAAAGGTAAATCATCTTTTACAAGTCTGATTACTAGCATCATCACTAAATACATTCTCCATCACAGACAACGCTGGTTGGATTTGAACAAAATTTGGGGAAATGATGCATCACTGTTATCTTGTATTTTCACATTACAATGATTTTTCCCACACTTCACTCTAATTGTGGGTTAAAAATGAGCGTAAGTCCAACGTGTAAGTGAATAAGAGTGACTGTAAAGTCCCAGGCTGCAGTCTCAGAGTGCTGTGAAGAGCTTTGTAGGAAGGTGAGAGAGGCGTTTGTCGTTATGAGCATCACTGACGTGCCTCGAGCTTCTATGTGGCTGACGGTAACAGTAAAGAACTGTACTCGATGACGCCCATGAGAGGAAGTGTGTACCCGACCTCGTTCATAAATAAGTAATAAAAAACGGCTTCTTTTTGTTATTTATGTAACATCAGTATACAGTATGTGGATGATGTACTGTAGAAGAAACTAGATGCCGTTTTTAAATTAATCTGATGGTCCAACAAATTTGTGAAATGATAATTGTGTCATGGTTGATTCTACATCTTTTACATTCTCATCAAAGATACTTTGTAGTACCTTTTTAATACACAAACGTAAGATATACACATATTATTGTCTCATTGTAAACATGAATACTTTTATTGATTGACACAAACTGCAGGTGAAACCGTTGCATAGTACAGACATGGAGCTCATTAACAGCAGCTCGTGTGCAAATCCTTCTTAGAAGACTCCTAAAACAGTCATTCATAGTGCATTATAATATAATCAGTTATTCCCTCTAAATAGTATCCCATTCAAAATCCCATTCATTCACATATTCATATTACATTAAAAGAGGAACTGATTTAACAAATGAAATGTGGAATAAATCCACTTTTCCTGACAATTACCAACTAAGTCAACAGAAAAAGGCTGTATTCACTGTTTCTCATCAAACCTCCAAAAACACACACTTCAACACACATTGCACCTGTGCTCATATAGTGCATATTAGTATAACATCTCAATTCACTCACACAAACTTAACCCGTATATTTCCCTGCTAATGTGCAAACTTAACAATACAATTATTGTGCAAATACTTATACAAATAGTGCAAACTTAAAAACATCCCACTCATTTCTTTTGCATAGAGAAAAAAATCAAACATATTGTAGTGTTGATTGCACAAAACGCTCCCTGCAGGGATAATGACACAATTGATTAAATGTGTATACTAAAAATGAAAATAAAAATACTTGCTGTAACAAAGCTTTGGAAAGACCTCCATAAGAGTTGATTTTACCACCAAATTGTTTAGCATGTTAAGGTTATACACCCCTAAGATATAAATATACAAAACACTCTAATATGAGAGAATGAAATGTGAAAAACAAATGTTTCTAAAAAATAGTAAAATCATCTAAACGATTGTTATACAATTCATAGTTGATGGATCAAGTCCATAAAACATTTTTGTCATTGCAAAAGAAAAATAATTTCACATGTTTCAAGTAATCCAGTCACGCAGATTGTCAATAATTAGAATAAAACATCAAAAGTTTTAAATGAGACAAATAGACACATTTAATTGCTTACTGAAATAATTACAAACAAATATAAGTCAAAAGATAACGAAGAAAATTAAATGTAAAATCTATGATTTAAGATCTAAGATAAGATTCTTATCTGAAGGATAACACATTGAGGAACGAATCAATGATACCAAACATTCAGAACACTACAGCAACTATTTTTATCATCATCTAACCTTTTTAAAATTAGTTTGAATCTCAGATGACTGAGTTTGTGTGTGTGTGTGTGTTCGAAAGAGAATGATCTAAGCTCTGACCTACATTAAAATGTAGTACAGATGTTTCCTGAACAGCTGTGCAGAGCAGCTCCCAAGAACTCACTCTACAACACACACACACACACACACAGATCACTTTTGCCGTCCTTTACTCTCTGTTTCAGCCTCATGATGGCCAAATGTTTGTCTGTCTTCTGGTTTGTTTCTGTCTTCATTCAAATAAAGATATGCTGCAGTAGCAGCTGAAAAGAGTCACGTTTGCAGCCATTACCAGTTTTAAGACCTGACAGTTTTGACTCTGTCCACTGTCCAGTCGTTGGAGACGGCTGCTCTCACAGAATCGGTGTGTTTCCTCCTGTATATTCACAGTTAGTCCTGGGTGAGACGAACATCACTGCAATCAGAGTCCAGAAGAGCAAAGAGGCAAAGATCTGACGATTAGCTTCAGACTGATCAGAAACCTTAAACGAAGAGACAGAGGAGTCGTTAAAGACAGTCCTTCAATGAGGTACAAGACAAATCGCAACCACATTTATCTACAGTGATCTACACTTTGCATCGAGAAAGACCAAAAATGTGCAGCGATTCATTAATGTCCTGATAAGATGTAAAGTTTCCGCAGTATGTGGAGCAGCAGAATAAACACGTGTATGCATTTTTCATCCTGTATTTTATTCATGTTGTGTTGGTGAACCAGTTGGCTCATCGTCCCTACTATTCCCCAGTTGCTCTGATTCTACAGTGTTCAACTTTACTGCATTTACAGTACAGGACTGAAGATGACAATAAAAGATATTGATCCCAGGAGGCAATCTTGGTTCAATAAGGCAAAAACATTCTGCATCTGCACATGTAATTAGTAATCTACCACACATGTCCTGCATGATGCACATATCTATATATTTCTTGAACAATCAACCTTTTTGGACAAAGCCAAATCATTTTGTCTATAATTCTTGTTCATATTTTGAAGCTCTTAAAAATGTCAAATATGTGGAAAGATGGCAGATGGATTTTGAGTTACGGATCATGTGCACACACTCTGAGCCAAGCCACGCATAATTTAACACAAAGCTTGGTGTTGCTGTTTACTATCGCTCTCTGAGTGGCCTTTACTATAAGCTCCCATGCACTGCCCATAGATGGCACACTAATAACAGAGGGAACAAACTCAACACACAATCAACTCAGACAGATGAGATAAAATATGTCCCCGACCCCCAAAAACACTAAACTCCAAAACAGACCGTGTCTGTGTTTGCCAGTCTAGACACAAGCTGCTCTTCCAATCCCGGACACCGGACCTCCTCTCCTCCTTCTCTTCCTCCTCTCCTTCTCCCTCACCCCCCCCCCCCCC
>NW_022280065.1:2924883-2939099 GCF_004355925.1 Anarrhichthys ocellatus | reverse complement strand
CCCCCCCCCCCCCCCCCCCCCCCCCCCCCCCCCCCCCCCCCCCCCCCTCCTCACCCCCACTATTATTGTCTGAGCCACCAAAGTGTTTTTTCCCACGCTTTATTTTCACCGTCCTGTTTGCAGCCAGGCAGGAGGAGGAGGTGGGGGTGGAAGAGTGGAGGGGTGGGGGGTAAGAACTGATGGGGTCGCCATGGAAACCCCACATTGGCATGCCCCTGATTGGACTGTGTGGTGGCTAATTATTCAGTGCATATGCTTAAAAAAAACAATAAAGTAGGACGTATTGAAATGCAGAGCCAAGCATCGCATGGTGTGTGATTAACATATGAGCCCAGCGCTGCTTTTGATGAAAGACGCCTCAGTTTCATCGCTCCATGTAGAACTTAACTGCAATGTGTAATTTCATGTGCATGTTAAATACATTAGGGCATATCTTTAAAATTTCAACTGTAATCCTTTTTTTCATATCATTTACTATTTGTGTTGTAATATGTGAGCTTTTTTTTTTTTTTTTTTTTTATAATTTTCTGTTAAAAAAATCTACTTAAACTAGTTAATTTACTAGTTAATTTATAATTTACATAATATGCCAATTTACATGAGAGGATCAATGCAAACTCTTACATTGAGGCTGCCAAAGAAACAAAAAAACAAGAGCAGCATGCTAATGGCAGGCCTCTGAGCACTGGCATGACAGACAAATTATGTGTGCGTTTGCTTGTGTGTGTGTGTGTGTCAGAGGCAGTAGGGATGGAGGGTCTGCTGTGTGAAAGAAACCCGTGGGGTAGGGGTTTGTATATATGTGTGGTGGGTGGGGGGCTACGTTAACAATGGCAGGCATTGTTTACCAATCTCCCTCGTCCATTAATCAGGACGATCCGGCTCTAATTGGCGTTTTGGTTAAGCTGGTCTCCAGACCCCCTTTCCCTCCGCTGGCCTAAATAATGGCGTTACGCCACAAGTGCCGCCACACATTGGGGAGGACAATGTGCCGCTTGTCTGAGGGCCCGGGATAGGATCCCCACCCTCTCCTCTTCTCCTCCTTTCTTAGTGCCCCCTGCACCCCCCCAAGATAAACCTCACACAGAAACACAAAGAAGGCCTCTCACTATTGAGATCTCACTGTCGCAGTCTCCCTCTCCTCATCTGTCTGCCCCCCTCTCCTCCATCCAGTCTTTCTCAGTCATTCACCCGCGACACTTTTTCCTCTCTGAACCGATAGGTCGGTCCCTCGTTTCTGCCGGTCGTCGTGAGAGGAGCAAGTTCAACGGTCAAGTCGAAAAAAATACGTCGTAGGCTGAGATACTCACTTCTTATCCCCTGCTTAAAGGTTGGCTAAAATGCCGCTGTAGTATAAAAAAAATCCCTAGTTCCTAATTAACATAATTTAAATAATAATAAGGACTGTATGCTTCTCTCAAAGTTTAAACATTTCTCAGATTTGTAAAACCCTTTCATAACAAAGGCACAAAGGCCAGAGCGGTTGGCATGATGGGTTTTCATCCAACAGCATCAAAAAAAGAAGTAACTTATATTAATTTTGGTTATTAAATTAGAGTACTTTCCAGTTAAATCCCAAAAGACATTTATCTCATCTCTTGAAACGGATGACTGTGAAACCCGTTATGTACCAACATCAAAAGTGCATAACCATGAAGCTGAAAAACAGGCTAGGAAATGACCTGTTGGATACACATGGTTTTCATTCAACAACTACAAAATGGGGAAAGGAAAGGTAACGATACGTGTCTTTAACATTGTTAAAATTCAAATAAAATCTCAAAGTTTTGATGTTCCTTCGGTTCAGAAATGAGTGACAGTTAATGCTGCTATGTCAAATAAGCCACATGTCCAAAATATTATTCTACAAGCCAAATATGAAGTCTCGTGCACGTGTGAGAAAACTGTGTGATAATGAGCAGAGATTTATGAAGACTGCCATGTTGCTAATTACGGCTCCTTGTGGATGTCAGAGAGCATGTAGGTGTTTTTTTTCTTCCACATCACCAAACAAAGCTGTCTGCAGCGTAAATAATATGTGAATGCTCCACATGCAGAAATAATGCCAGTAGAAATGATAACTCTTTGCAATCAAAAGAATAATCTACTGTCTTGGAAACAGAGCAGTCCAAAGAGTTTTCAGAGCGTCTTGGAAATCCACAAAATGGTCGATCGTCAGCGTCTGCAGCTTTACAACGGGCACAACGAAAGCGACGCAGGAACCGCAGCCTGCCCTTAAAAATGCCAGTTTGCCGATGCTCAAAAGCCACTGGCTCTACGGTTTCCTCCTATCTCATCCTTTCCCGCATGTCTCTTGGGGCGATCTCCACAATTAACACACTGGCAGTAATTAACACTGTCTTGAGGCAACCAATGGCGCGGAAAGGATCGGGGCCAACACGAAGTGGGGGAAGGTGCAGAGCTGGCTATCCACGTTCTGCTTTTTTCAGCTGCCATTTTGTGCCAGTCTTAACACCTAAGATGGTGGCAGGACTGTGACTTGCTGTGTGGGAGAGGAGGACAAACTGGCAAGGGAGGGGTCGGAGAAGAGGAGGATTATGGGATTGAAGAGGGAGTCTCTTATTTTTCATTCTTCTAGTCGGTACATTGCTGAACGATTACCAAGACAGGAGAGAGAGGCGGAGAGACAGAAAGAGGCATGATCGTCAGATTGGTGCCCTACATGCACCACACATAGAGTAGGAATTCTACCACATGGACACACACACATACACAAACACACACACACACACACACACGTCAGAGAGGAAGAACAAAGTGTGTATACAGAGTTGGGGCGAACAAACAACGCCCTGTGATGGTCTGTTTGTGTAAAAAATGTGTAATTTACATGCACTTAATATACGCCGCACACATACGAACACACACGTGTGCCCATGCATGAACAGACACACGCACACACACACACACAAACAACCAACAGAGCCGTTCTCATGGTATGGTCTGCCCCTGAGCATGCAAATGACATTCATTATGCAAATGCTTACAAATCAGAACCAACCATCTGAGAATCCAAGCTGGGAAAAAAAACGAAAAGAATAAAATCAAATGAATGAGGGGGGAAAGCAGAGAGAAGAAGCATGTTTGGACGAGGGAAAGTACAGTGTCAAAAAGCGCATGTGAGCATGTGGTCAACAGAAATATAGCTTATAACTTGTTTTTTGTCCACCAAAAAAGGTTTTAAGACATAATAAAACCAGATGAATCTTAAATATAACTTAGCTGCAGCCATAAGCAGTGTCTAAAGAGCTTAATATGCAGGATTTGGAAGTTTTAAGATCAATTCAGTACATAAAAACATACTAGCCCATTATTTTCGAAAGATTTGTAGCTTCTAGATAATATACTCGACAGAATTAGGTGCAACATGGGAGATAAGATGACACACGCATACGACCCATCTTCCTCAGTGACTTCTTGTGCCCCACTGATGTCATACTTGTTTGAGACAAAGCCCATTGAGTTCTTTTAGCAGCAAAAGCAGAAAATCAAACTGCAGAAGAGCATCAATTGGAGAGATGCTCCAAATGATGGCAAAGCTAATTGCCTCTCGAGGTGTTCTTTATTTTTTTTTCACCTCACTACCACTGCTTCTGTCCGACATGCTCTCTAAAACCACAGAAGAGCGGCATTCATGTTATCACCCTTTTATGAATAATCCAAATCCTGAAACTCGAAAATAGAGTTGTTTGTGTATTTTTTAATGTGTATAAAGAGGCTGATGGGGCTACAGCTCCATGTTTCAACCATGTGTAATGCCTCATCCAACGACTACAGCAACAACAACAACAACAAAATTTCCCTCACAAAGAAAAGGATTCAAGCATGAAAACATGAAAACACGCATATTTTAGCCAATTATCTGGCATTGCTAAAAAGGCAAAATAAAGGCTAATTAGAAACAGATTGAGGCCAAATTCTTACCCAAACAAAGTGAAATTAGACAAAGAGATTCCTGAGTGTGTGTGCGCGTGTGTATTCGTGTTTGTGTGTGCTGGAGAGGGAGACGGGGAGGAAAGGAGAAAAAGAGAGGCCTAAATGACATACAGGAAGGTGTCGATTTATAGGATCTTAGAATCAAATGGGTTTTTTTTTAAAGAAAATGTATCTCAAAATGATATCCAAGTGTTTTGAATTTCTAAACTCTCTTCTTCTCCTTGAAATAACTGTATCTCATGCTAAATAATTGCTTAATTCTTAACTTATTTGTACTTGCAGTGATAACAAATCAACGTGTCCTCACAGGAGACCTAATTTGATTTGATTTGTGATCAGTTAGATCTCTAAACATTTTTTTTTTTTTTTAACTGATACAGGGTGAGGGCATGTTACACAGTTTACCTCTCTACAGATGGGTTGGATAAGAAGGTGGCAGGAATGTTTGTCAGTCCCACTGTCAGTTCTAATGCTTTTAGTATGAAACACTGTTTAAAAAGTCTAACTTGGCTACACAGTTTGTTTTAATCTGGTACACCGAGCAGATTAAAACCTTGAGAACGAACTTGGAAAATAAGGCTGGTCCTTCATGAACGTCAGCTGTTTCGGTAAAAGTCAGCGGTGCTTGAATTTGGCCCTTAAAGTCACACTGAAATGCAAAATAGATCAAGCTAATAACAAATGTGTGCGCCTGCTCCCATCGAAAGATACATTGCAGAAAACAACAAAACAATCTGGTCATTTTGCGTCCAAAATTTTACTTTTGTCTCCTGGAAAAACAGAGAATCTTTAGTGGTGTACTTTTTATACATGTTCTTCTCTCCATAAATGTAATTAACGGTTTCCTATTCTGTCCAAACATCTCGCTTCAGGAGGAAAGGGATTAAATTAATAATGAATTAATGAAGTACAATGCTATGAAAGTCAATTGCACTGTGACTTTAAACTGGTCATGCAGGGCTGAAGCTTTGATCTTATAAGAACATATACTGTAGGGCTCAGTTAAGTGCATATGTTTGGTACGGTCAAAAATGTTTCCGTCCCCGTCGACGCCAATTGATGGACAGAGTGTGATAGTTGTTTGAAAAGAGCCGGCATGAGGAAACATTCACACACTACCATCTTGTCACACAGCAGCACAAGCTATAACCCACCACTACAGTATGACCGTGGTTTGTTCAACAACCAACTAAAAGTTTTTGTAGTTACAATTCAAAAATGTATTATTTGTGTTGCCTAGTGCACACTGGATCCTCTATGAGACACCCAATGCCCATCCCCTCCCTCTAAAAATACCCCTAATGTAACACAGCATCATACCTTCACGTCATCGTTTGGCAGCGTCCATTGTCCGGGCTCATTCCTGGGTCTTCTTGGGCTTTTCATTGAGTTTTCTTCCACCGTGCAGGCGTGTAATGGGATTCTTGTTACTTTCGGTTATCTAGCTTTATGAAAAATGTACATCACTCATACAGCTAGATAACCAAAGATAACAGACAACCCCTCAGGCCTGCAAACACAGCTCTCTGCCAGCAGCCCAGACACACTCGCACCACCTCCAACACACCTGTAAGAACAAACAATGACAGGGAAAAATGCTTAAAGGGCTAATTCACCAAAACAAAGCTACTTTACTCATATTTGCACATATTTCAGAAGTAGAAATAATGACAATCATAAATCTGGAGTGTTAATGCAGATGATTTATTACATGGTGTTAAGAACGCCTCAGTGAAATGAGATGAAAAACAAGCATGACTAAAGATTCACAAGGGATACTGCTGGGAAAACACATTTTCCAAGCTATTAAGTGTCTTTTATATGACTGAAATGTGAATGAGCTCTTATAGGAATTCAAAACAACACATTATAGCCGACTATCCAGTGAACTAAAGAAAACAACAATAAAGGTCTTTATGAGGGGCATCAGAAGCTCGGGATGAAATAGCACTCAGTGGAATAATTTACACAAATCGCACTGTGAAGAAAATATTACAGTATGGCAGAATGAAAGAGGAAATCCCTTGGAAATTGAACACATGAACTCATTTTAGTAGAGGTAGCCACTCTACCACTATAAAGGTATTCAGTCAGTATTATTTTAACTGTACAGGCAGATAGACCCTTAACATTCATGTTCTTTTATATCTTTAAACACTGTGATTAGATTACATGTATATTTGTGGGAATTGTTGTGCATGCGTTTATTCATATTAAATAAATGTACATTATAAAGTAATGTTTAAACTCCTTACATATAGATATTTTTTTATATTTGGACATAATTTCCATAATTCATAATTATCTGCTTAAATGCTCAAATATTTAGACACCTATAGCCAAATACATAATTGTGTGTGTGTGTGTGTGTGTGTGTGTGTGTGTGTGTGTGTGTGTGTGTCTAAAATATTCCCCTAAACCGCTTTTTTATTTAATGGCTTTTTGCGTGAGAGGGGAGTGACGTCACTGGCATCGCTGGCTTTCAATTAATGCAGCGAGGTGTGATGCCCAATTAACACACACACACGCCATTATGGAGAAGGTGTTCTTTCGTGTAGCATCGCGAAAATAGGCCACTGCCACGAACGCACACAGAGCGTCTCTAAAAACGCAGATAACGATATTATACACATCATTTCATGCTTCAGTCCTGCATTTTATTTTTTACAACTGCTTTCTGAAAGAGCTCATAGAGGGATGAATTATACAGAGCAAGCTTTGGATTTTTGCCAGAAAAAAAGGAAACATCCATTAGTGGAGATTACGTTGCTGTTTTACGTCTGCAGGCCGTGACACACACATTTTAACACGATCGAGCTCACGACTTCAACGTTCACAATCACTCCTACTGATGGCTTGAACTCCACAGCATTTGTATTCTCCTTTAGTGATACTTGTATTAACAATTCCACATATAGCCTTTGCATATTGTTAGATTTGTGATTAACAGTCTTTATTTTCCTAATGTGATCTGGTGATCTGGGTGGCGAGCTGCAGCATGTTGCCCCTACAGGGAGACATATAGTTGTGTTGAATATAATTATCCGGCTACAGAAAAGTCGATTTGTGTGTGTGCGTGTATTAAGTTTTTGAAAAACTAAAATTAGACTTTCTTTTTCGAATTGATTGGAATTAGATGTCTGAAGCTGTTACATATTTATTATCAATGGTCGTTTTTTACAAGACCATATTTATTTCGCTGTCCCTCTAAATGCAATAAATTATGGTAATAGCTAAGATTATTATTGCAACTGTGTATTTATTTGTATTGTCTATTTGTGTGTCAAGATCTCAGATCTCTGTGAGGTGCAATTTTAACTTCCCTGAATTAAAGCAAATACTAAATACTGAGCACATGCTGACTGTAAATGAACGACTCAAATGAGACGAAATACTCATTTAAAACTGATTTCTTTCTTATCTATATCTGATGCATTTTCTGCATGCAGCTACCAGTACAAGAGTAAGCTTGGTGTGGAGAAACTAAAAACATAGCCCACTATAACGCATATAGAAAGGGAACAAGGCATTAGTTCGGTCCAAACTGACTTCTGAACCGCTGAACTGTAATTTCTTTATAGGTTTCGTTTAAGGTACCTAGGCAGTGTAGTGGGAAAACAAATATACTTTAATAGATTGTCAGGAGCATAAAAGCCTTCTGTAAATGATGGAAAATCTGAGCGGAAAAGTCGCTTCCAAAAAAAGGATCCCGAAAGGATTTTAAAATGATTTCCAGGAGTAATCAATTAGTTCCATACAGTGTGCTGCTGCTGCTGCAGCGTGGTCACTTGGTTTTTCGTGTGTGTGAGAGAGAGAGAGAGAGAGACAGAGAGAGTGTGTGAGAGAGAGTGAGAGAGGGAGAAAGATGTTGTAGTCTGGATTTTCCTAATTTTCTTGCATTGAGAGCTCACATGCCAGGTCGTCAGTCTACAAGCGAAGGATTTAGTGGTGATAGTAAATCCATGAATCCATGACAAATAAAAAGTGGGATCATTTATATTCACCTGGAAGTTGGAGGAAACCCTCATCTTCACTTCTGGTGCTTTTGCGTGTCATTTTCTAGTGGGGGAAAAAAAGAAAGAATGACTTGAGGATATAAGAAAGAAAGTCCAGTAGAATCTCGAAGGCATCCTTAAAATGAGTGCTGAATAACATTCCATCTCGCTCTCTCTCCTTCTCTTGAAAATCCCAGGAAAACACCCTACGTGGGATATCTGCCTATAGGTCACAGAAAGCCCCAAACTAGTCCAGTTTATGTTGCTCAGCAGGGTCGCTTTGCACCTGCAGCTTCTCTGACTCTGCAGCAGAATGAGGCTCCAGAGATGCTGCATGCATACAGCGGCCCCTTTTCAAATTTCAACATGTTATAGACCTGTGTTTCACAGCAGTGTCAGGTTTGCTCAGATATGTGCCGTCTGACCTGTGAGAATAACGCGCGAGGTCAAAGAACACTGGGTCGTACATGTTTTACCTGGATTCATCTGTCCTGTTGTATGCAGAGTTATGGTTACTGCTCATGATAAAGCCCCGATTCATGTCTTCATTTTTGGGGAGCATCCGACTAATTTGGCCTTTGCGTCATCCGGCCTGGGCCAAGCACAAGCGAGTTATGCTGTTCAGTGATGAGGCAGAATACAATAAATCCCTTGCACGTGCAAAATCTGTTCCTTTTCAAGCAAATGATCTATCACTTTAACAATAGAAAAAGTCCAACAATATAGTAGTATTTCTCCGGGGCTTCTCAGCTACAGTTTGGCGCAATACATCCCCCACAGATATATAAAGTACAATAGAAATGTGATCTAATAATTGTAGGAATAAAACCTGTACACGCAGTTGAGGGAGGTCTGTCTATCCACTCACACAGATTAAGTAGGCTTTACGTAAGAGCTCTCCTATGCTGGCAACGTAGCCTGCTGTGTAATCTCAAGCTACAGGAAGCCGCACACTGCTGAGTTCATGTACAATAATCATCTTTTGCTTTTTTACATGCTTTCCCGCCTGCTTAGCCTTTTCAGCGCGTAAGCTGTTGACAGCAAACAGGCCAAACACAACCCTGTGCTGGGAAAGGTTGCACCGCCCGGGGCCACACTGATACCGCCACATGCCGGTGTTATAGACCCATGCAACATCTGTCAAATTACACTTATCTGCAATGTGATGATTTATAGCAAAAGCGACAGTGTTTACCATCCAACACGAACTAATGGTAATAACAACAGAGCTTTTGGCTGATCTGGTATCAAAGACACTAAACCTATGTTGCAACTTAAAGTTGAAGAAGAAAAAAAGAACTCTCATTAGTATGGTATTTTCTTGGAGTCATCTCTTAAGGGTCTTATCAAAGTGTAGGTTAAATGGGCAGAAGGATGGGAGAGAGGGGGAAATGCAGATCATCATTCTTGGTACAATATTAACATTAATATAGTAAAGATAACTGGGACCTAATCAAAAGGCCTTGTGAGAGACAGCAGCTCCCCCGTGACTGTATACGGCAACTAAAGTCACTGCTGAAATTAACGAACTGCTTCACACTCGCATGCTGAGATTTCAGCAAACCGCCTTGGACATATACTGTGGTATCTAGTGCCAAACAAAACTGTGTGCAGCCACAAGTGAAAGTACACGTCTGCTGCCATCAGATGATGTTCAGCCTTTATCTCGGATGCTGCTGCTGCACACCGTTTCTACAGACCATAAACTGGTCTGAGAACAGTACAAGCATCTCTGGGAGAAATCCATTAGAAGCATCTGTTCGGCCTGTAGATGCTCACTTATTTCACAACCGGGTTACACACATAATACAGTGTGTTGCAGCCTAAAGACGCGCATGATCTCTCCATGTAAATCCTCTCCTGCAGGTGTAAACTCACACTCGTATGACTCAAAACCACTCATAATACAAAACACTGTTCTTACTGTTTCTTCCTCAGGTGCAGAAAGGTGGGTTGCACTGGGCTTGGATGAGCTCCTGGTAACCAGCGGTCCCTCCGGACTGGGAGCCAAATGAGCGCGTTCGTGAGCGACGTATTGAGCTTTGTGGCGACGGCTCATCGTGACGTCCCGCCGGCTCCGTCCATTTTTTAAAATCTAACGGGTCTTCTTGTTTCTTTCCGCGCATATCGTCACACGGCTGTCCTCCACATCCACAGCCCCCGTCCTCCCCTCACCGAACAGGGGAGTTGGGGCTGTCCGATGGCTACATCTCCACCACCGTTGATTCCAAATGGTTTAACATCTCATTTGTCCTCAATCATATACGCCGTCCAAGGCCCACCCCCTTGTGAGTCAGTGAAGTAACACTGTTCCCACCCTCTGAGATTGTTGTATTATGCAAGGCGGCCGATGTAATTATAATAGAGACCTATGGCAGCGTCTCTCACGCCCCCCAACAGACGCATGCAGAAGTGCATGGTGGCGCCATCATTCATTCATCCACCAAACCTCACTCTAATTCCTATAGGGGGTTTCAGACAGTGTATGTGCGGATGTGCATGACTTTATAATGCTATAGTAATATCCCTATATATCTGATACAGACATACAGCGAGTTGTTTACATGTCAGTAAATCATATCATATCATTTTCGCAGCCTTTTTGGTAGTGCTCTCCATTAAAGTGGTCATATTGTGCACGTATCAGTATCACGAACATCATGGGCCAACTTTGGGGTTATTTATAATGGATGTATAAGTCTACAATTTCTGCTGTCATATTGTATCCTTGTAGCACCTTTTTAAATTGTAATCTATAGGTTTACTTATTTAATAATGAACAAAATGCAGACTTCACATTACAGGAGAACATCTCATTTTCCGACGGTTCAATGTGATAAGTCGTGTCTTTGTATTTGGCTTCTCACCCACAATTGACATGTATCTCAAAGATGTTGCTTGAAGCTTGTAGAGACTGACTTGACAGACAGACTTGAGAGGCGCTCCGGCTTAGTTAATTATCATGATAATCACAACAGAAATCTTTTGAATCAATGAAAGACGAATCCTCTCAAACGTTATTGTATAAGGTCTTAGTCTTGTTTATGTGCATAGCCTAGACGGTGCTCATCATTTGCATTTAATAAAGTTAACTCAGTCATGTTGATCTGTCTAGACTCCATGTGTGGAATTGCCTTCACACACAGGCCGCAAAGTCGCATCTCTTTCCATCCACAATGCATAAGAATGTTCATATGCTGCAAATAGTGTTGGCTAACTTTTGGTAATGCATAATAACAATAATAATAAACTCTTTCTAAATGGCTTTATCAATTGTTAATAAAACATTAACAAACGCTTTAGGGATCAGTTGTAAAAAACAACAACAACATTGATAAGTTTGTGAAGAATGACTATTTGGGCCATATGACCACTTACCTGCAATATTGTAGAAACTTTGGACCGAAATACATTCATTAACAACTCATTACGTATTCACCAACAGACATTTCTGACAGCTTTATTTGTTTATTTTATTTATTTATTTTTTACATTATTGGGGATTTGTTTTACAACCTGACAGCCCAAAATGTGTCAGAAAAATCTAGCAACTACTCTCTCCTTTCACACTTTCTATGGCTTTAGCTGTCAATAACACAAATGAGAAACCCCATGTCTGTCAGATTTCAGGGCTGGCAGAGCTGAGAGATGCTCAGTAACCCGGGGAGAGCTTATTACGACTGGCAGAATTAACGTCCAGTGTCGCCGTTTTCTCTCTACTGTACGCGTGGGAACCCGATCCAGACACGTTTACTGGGCTGTGATGAAATTACTCAGGTTCATTATCAACAGAGAGCCTCCACCGACGCGCTCTCTGAGGGGCCACAGCTCACATTTGTGTCAACACAATTGAGTTCGCTAGGTATATACCTATATAGTTCAGTAGTGATCGATTATAAGGAGTTGAACTGCTGCCTGATGCTATACAGCCACTTCAAAAAATCCCCAAAATGATCAGGCTACTTTTAAAATAGGTTACCAGTGGGTAGGCCGAAGGAAGCTATCAGGACATGTGTATATATTATAAATAAAAGCAGGCCTACTCTTTAAAAAAAGGATCCATTTGAGTGTCATGTTGAATTATTATTTCTCAATGTTTAGGCAGCATTGTTGGTTGTGATGGAGATAGGTTTAACTAGCCTACTTTATATTGCTGGGTAGTTTAATAACAATTCATCATATATTTAATGTGTAAATCATAAGTAAAGCCTACAATATTGACCTCTGAGATAAGTTAATAGGCCTGAAGAAGCATACAGTGACTCAAGTCAAGTAAAATAATTAGCTCAGTTTGTATTGATGGGGAGCTCTCTTTCATCGTAAGCCCAAAAAGTGACTTCTATTATGATACAATAAAAGCAAAAGTAAAGTGGTCGATAAAACGAGTTATGCTGCCATGGTAATGACAGTAGAATCCGACTTACTTCGATAGAACTGTGTCTGAGAGAGAACTATTTTTTCCACTTTACTTGGCTCGTTCACAGTCCTAAAAAACAACAGCTTGTTGCCCTGTAACTTATTGTAACGCGTTACACTGGCCGTGAGAAGCAGACAGTCTTTTGGCTGGTGGGCCACAGTCTGTCCCAGATCCTCCGACAGCAGTAAACCACCCTCCGACATCCCTCCATTGTTTTACTACCAGCCCAGACACCAGGCAGGCTTCACGCAGGCGGCGTGCATCGCGACAAAACCAGCTTTTACGCACGAGCAACATGTTAGTACAGCTAATACAAAAACCTCACCTGTAACTGGAAATATGAGATGTGATTCTTTTGCCTGACCACAAAGATTCAGTGTGTATTTATGCCTATATGCATGCAGGGAATCTGCCCCCCCCCTTCCTCCCGCACGTCCCGCCAATATTCAAATTGGATCCTCTGATTTGAATGGGAGCTTAATGAGACATGGTGGTGTATAATAAATGAAAGTGGGGGTACTTCATGCGAATTAAGTTATGCTGCACAATTAGCTTATCTATTTCAGAAATGTTGCAAGAAGTAAGAGGTTTTCATATTAAACCACTTTTAAAAAAAAAAAGCCAAATAGTAGCATTTAATGGTTCCTTTCATCCCAGCCTAATGTAAAGAACAGTAAATATAGGCTATGTAGAAGTGTAGTTATATTTGCTGATAAAATATTTACTGGTGGATATATATTATCTGACAGCTGAAGCTCCTCAGAGGAATGCAGTCAACTAGGTCTAGAAGGACCACCAGCAAACTCTCCTTCACTTTCTGGGATCTGAGGACTCCTTGTTCTCAGATATGTTTACATAATGTTCCTCCATGGACAGTTTAAGTGGATGCAGATCACACTCTTTGCTAGAAACCAGAGAGTGTCCACTCGAATTTGTAGTTAAATCAGGAGGTAAAATCTGGCAAACTGAAGTTTATTTTATCTATGGCATTCAAATTAATTTAGGGTTCTAGTTCTGTTACTGATTCTTCAAAAGGGTCTATTACAGTCTCTCATTTTTCATCCTGGTAACATGATGAACAGG
Source organism: Anarrhichthys ocellatus (assembly GCF_004355925.1). Taxonomy (NCBI): domain Eukaryota; kingdom Metazoa; phylum Chordata; class Actinopteri; order Perciformes; family Anarhichadidae; genus Anarrhichthys; species Anarrhichthys ocellatus. The sequence goes on along the minus strand of NW_022280065.1, from coordinate 2,925,647 downwards.
GGTTTTCTCTCTGATTTCCTGATTTAGGGAAGAGTGATGATTTTGCTTCTCCCCTGACATTCCCTGACGGAAGAGCAAAATGAGATTTGTCCTTTCTGCTTTATGGACGTGTGACTGAACAGTCACCAGCTTCAGTTAAACATCTTGAACAAAGCTTAAACATGCGCACCTCCTCCTTGTTACTGCTCACACGAGGCCATATGCAGTGTATTCTCATGTATTGTTGTTTATTTGTTATTGTTTATTAAAGATCCTAGTTTTAAAAAAAGGAAAGACATGCAGTTATCAGCCAGTCCTCTTGGAGTCCACATATAACACACAGAACAATAATTACATAGAAGATATAAAACAATTAAATAAAGTTACAAACAAAATAATTCCCTGATGAGAGTAAGGGTTTTGCTGAAGTGTGGAAGTATGCTTTCAGAGGCAGAAACTCTTATTGTTTATCAGCATGCGCCCATGAACACTTTCCTGAGTGAATTGGGAAACTTTTGTGACCAATATAGGCATTTCTGTTTTTTAAAAAGGGAATATTGCTATAAGGCTTTAGTTGACCGAATAGATATTGTGCCTTATATGCGTGCATAATGTTATAAAGTGAAAGTAGAGCACAAAATCAATTCACTCTGCTGTCAACCATAACCTGCAGTGCATTAGAATGATGGGATAACTGACAGAACAGACCGAGAATAGTCAGCCACTTTCGATATCTTCGATATCTCTAAGATAGACAGATAGATAGAGACAGATAGACAGGCAGA